>NC_092279.1:34707381-34768692 GCF_036320965.1 Panulirus ornatus | reverse complement strand
ACAAACCATTAAAACCAGTAAATGAATATCATTCAAGACATCAAACAAATTTTCTAAAAGGTCATCAAATGGAACTTTGTGAAAAGTTAGGAAACATCAAAGCCAACTAGATTGAAATCAAAATTAACATTGATAATGTTGATCTTGTTGACGACATCTACATTGTTCATAATATCAGAACTCTAATATCATGAACAATGTAGATTTGGTATGGCAATCGGTAACCCTCTTTCACATGTGCTAAGTAAACTTTATAAGGAATTTTTTGAAACAAATCTACAAAAGGATATCTTACCTTCTAATGCAATTTGCTTTAGATATGTGGATGATGTTCTTTGTGTTTGGCCAACAAACGAAAATCTACAAATGTTTCTCCCTTTAATTAACAATTTAGTAACTTCTATCAAATTTACTGCAGAAAAGGAAAATCTTGGTATGTTACCATTTTCAGATTGCATGATCCATAGGCAAGGAAACAAGTTTACGTTTGTTATATACAGAAAACCTGCCAATGTAAGCTCATATATCCATTATTACTAATGTCAACATGAAAGAGTTTGATTATGATAATTTCAGTCTATGTTCCTTAAGGCATTACGTATTTCCAGTCCATATTATATTGATCATGGGTTTGAGAAGACATATTCTCTTGGATCGAAGCTAAAGTATCCTAGATCTTTCACTGATAAATCCCTTAATCATTTGGTAGAGTTGAGCTCCAACCCCCCATTGACAAGAACCTTTTAGTTCTCTCTTTTAATAATAATTTTACTTTACTTCCCATGCTGCTTAAATCCTTTAATGTAAATGTTGCCTTCAGCAACAATAATACTATAAAGAATATCTTAATCAGGAATTCACCAGAAAATTCTCCTGTGCGCATCTATAAAGTGCCATGTAGAAATTGTGATAAATTTATGCTGGGCAGACTGGTAAGGATCTTTCAGTTAGACTTGCGCAACATGAATATATTATAAGAACGGGACAAGAATCAAATGCCTTGTTTAATCACGTTAAAGACTATGATTATTGTATTGACTGGAGTAATGCCATGTCAGTTATTAACTGTAATCTATTACCACGAGAAGTATCATTGAATCTTCTATTATCAAATACACAAAGAATTATAAATTTGATATTAGTGGTGGTCTATACAAATTTGATGGCTTTATTGTTGATAGAATTTGTAAAATGATAAGTTTATGAAAGCTCGTTGTCTGTCTTGGACAATCGCATGTTTACCAAAAGGCGTCTTAGCTTCGTCTCTTCTTGTATATCAACTGACTGTTATATTTCTCTCTTGTGTCTCCCCTGATGATTTGGCTATTACACGAAAGTGCACTTGGGAACTTATCGTGTTTCATTTTCCCCGTGGACTCTGAGGAATATGCTTAATCACGCGCAAAATTGTGTGGTTTCAGAATTTTAAGAGGATGTGTGGATCAGGTTGTTGCTTTGAAGAATGTATGTGAACAATACTTAGAAAAGCAAATGGATTTGTATGTAGCATATATGGATCTGGAGAAGGCATATGATAGAGTTGACAGAGATGCTCTGTGGAAGGTATGGTGTGGGACGCAAGTTGTTAGAAGCAGTGAAAAGTTTTTATCGAGGAGGTAAGGCATGTGTACGAGTGGGAAGAGAGGAAAGTTATTGGTTTTCAGTGAATGTCGGTTTGCGGCAGGGGTGCGTGATGTCTCCATGGCTGTTTAATTTGTTTATGGATGGGGTTATTAGGGAGGTGAATGCAAGAGTTTTGGAGAAAGGGGCAAGTAAGCAGTTTGTTGTGGATGAGAGAGCTTGGGAAGTGAGTCAGTTGTTGTTCGCTGATGATACAGCGCTTGTGTCTGATTCGGGTGAGAAACTGCAAAATCTTGTGACTGAGTTTGGTAAAATGTGTGAAAGACGAAAGCTGAGAGTAAATAGTATAGGAGCAAGGTTATTAGTTACAGTAGGGTTGAGGGACAATTCAACTGGGAGGTACGTTTGAATGGAGAAAAACTGGAGGAAATGAAGTGTTTTAGATATCTGGGAGTAGATCTGGCAGCGAATGGAACCATGGAAGCGGAAGTGAGTCATAGGGTGGGGGATGGGGTGAAAGTTCTGCAAGCTTTGAAAAATGTGTGGAAGGCGAGAACGTCATCTCGGAAAGCAAAAATGGGTATGTTTGAATGAATAGTCGTTCTGACAATGTTATTTGGTTGCGAGGCGTGGGCTATAGATAGCTTTGTGCGGAGAAGGGTGGATGTTTTGGAAATGAGATGGTTGAGGACAATATGTGGTGTGAGGTGGTTTGATCGAGTAGGTAATGAAAGGATAAGAGAGATGTGTGATGATGAAAATAGTGTGGTTGAAAGGTTACAAGAGGGTGTATTGAAATGTTTTGGTCACATGGAGAGAATGAGTGAGGAAAGATTGACAAAGAGGATATATTTTTCATAGGTGGAGGGAGCGAGGAGAAGTGGGAGACCAAATTGCAGGTGGAAAGACGGAGTGAAAAAGATTTTGAGTGATCAGGGCCTGAACAGACAGGAGGGTGAAAGGCTTGTAAGGAATAGAGTGAATTGGAACGATGTGGTATACCGGGGTCGACGTCCTGGCAGTGGATTGAACCAGGGTGTGTGAAGCGTCTGGGGTAAACCATGGAAAGTTCTGTGGGGCTTGGATGTGGAAAGGGAGCTGTGGTTTCGGTGATTATATGCTAGAGACTCAGTGTGAACGAATGTGGCCTTTGTTGTCTTTTCCTATTGCTACCTCGCGCTCATGCGGGGGTAGAGGGTTGTCATTTCATGAGTGGCGGGGTGTCGACGGAAATGAATAATGGCAGACTGTATGAATTATGTACATGTGTACATATGTATATGTCTATGTGTGTATATGTATCTGTATATGTTGAGATATATAGGTATGTATATGTGCGTATGTGGACGTGTATGTATATACATGTGTATATGGGTGGGTTGGGCCATTCTTTCGTCTGTTGCCTTGCGCTATCTCGCTAACGCAGGAGACAGCGACAAAGTACAATACAAATGAATGAAAAAAAAAAATATATATATATATATATATATATAAATATATATATATATATATATATATTGGGGAAGAGCAGTGTGGTTTCAGAAGTGGTAGAGGATGTGTGGATCAGGTGTTTGCTTTGAAGAATGTATGTGAGAAATACTTAGAAAAGCAAATGGATTTGTATGTAGCATTTATGGATCTGGAGAAGGCATATGATAGAGTTGATAGAGATGCTCTGTGGAAGGTATTAAGAATATATGGTGTGGGAGGCAAGTTGTTAGAAGCAGTGAAAAGTTTTTATCGAGAATGTAAGGCATGTGTACGTGTAGGAAGAGAGGAAAGTGATTGGTTCTCAGTGAATGTAGGTTTGCGACAGGGGTGTGTGATGTCTCCATGGTTGTTTAATTTGTTTATGGATGGGGTTGTTAGGGAGGTGAATGCAAGAGTTTTGGAAAGAGGGGCAATTATGAAGTCTGTTGTGGATGAGAGAGCTTGGGAAGTGAGTCAGTTGTTGTTCGCTGATGATACAGCGCTGGTGGCTGATTCATGTGAGAAACTGCAGAAGCTGGTGACTGAGTTTGGTAAAGTGTGTGAAAGAAGAAAGTTAAGAGTAAATGTGAATTAGGTTATTAGGTTATTAGGTACAGTAGGGTTGAGGGTCAAGTCAATTGGGAGGTAAGTTTGAATGTAGAAAAGCTGAAGGAAGTGAAGTGTTTTAGATATCTGGGAGTGGATCTGGCAGCGGATGGAACCATGGAAGCGGAAGTGAATCATAGGGTGGGGGAGGGGGCGAAAATTCTGGGAGCCTTGAAGAATGTGTTGAAGTCGAGAACATTATCTCGGAAAGCAAAAAAATCTGCATACCTAACACTCTTGCATTCACCTCCCTAACAACCCCATCCATAAGCTAATCAAACAACCATGGAGACATCACGCACCCCTGCCACAAACCGACATTCACTGAGAACCAATCACTTTCTTCTCTTCCTACTCGTACACATGCCTTACATCCTCGATAATGCTAAATACAAATCCATTTGTTTTTCTAATATTTCTCGCATACATTTTTCAAAGCAAACACCTGAACCAAACTTCCTCTACCATTTCTGAAACCACACTGCTCCTCCCAAATCTGATGCTCTATACTTGCCTTCACCCTCTCAATCAATACCCTCCTATATAATTTCTCAGGAATATTCAACAAACTTTTAGCTCTGTAATTTGAATACTCACCTTTATCCCCTTTGCCTTTGTACACCCCCTCGAACGAAACAACCTATATCTGCCACTCTATCATCTAAAACCTTCAAGAAACCTTCAAAATATTCACTCCATCTCCTTTTCACATCTCCATTACTTGTTATTACTTCCCATTAGCCTCCTTCACCGATGTTCCCATTTGTTCTCTTGTCTTACGCACTTTACTTACCTCATTCCAAAACATCTTTTTATTTTCCCTAAAATTCACTGATACGCTCTCACCCCAACTCTCATTTGACCTCTTTTTCACCTCTTGCACCTTTCTCTTGACCTTCCGCCTCTTTCCTTTATATATCTCCTAGTCATTTGCATTTTTTCCCTGCAAAAATCATCCAAATGCCTTTTTCTTCTCCTTTACTAAATAATCTTAATTCTTCATCCCACCACTTTCTAATCTGCCCACTTCCCACCCTTCTCATGCCACAAGTATCTTTTGCACAAGCCATCACTGTTTCCCTAAATACATCCCATTCCTCCCCCACTCCCCTTACGTCCGTTGCTCTCACCTTTCTCCATTCTGCACTCAGTCTCTCTTGGTACTTCCTCACACAAGTCTCCTTCCCAAGTTCACTTACCCTCACCACTCTCTTCACCTCAACATTTTCTCTTCTTTTCTAAAAACCTCTAAAAATCTTCACCTTCGCCTCCACAAGACAATGATCAAACATCAATTATATTACAACTCTCAGCACAATAACATCCAAAAGTCTCTCTTTCACGCGGCGATCAATTAACACGTAATCCAATAAAGCTCTCTGGCCATCTCTCCTACTTACATACGTATGCTTAAGTATATCTCTCTTTTTAAATCAGGTATTCCCAATCACCAAACCTTTTTCAGCACATAAGTCTACAAGCTCTTCACTATTTCTATTTACAACATTGAACACCCCATGTACGCCAATTATTCCCTCAACTGCCACATTACTCAACTTTGCATTCAAATTACCCATCACTATAACCCTGTCTCATGAATGAAAACTGCTAACACTTACTCAGCTGCTCACAAAACACCTGCCTCTCATGATTTTCTTCTCATACCTAGGTGCATAGGCCCCAATAATCACCCATCTGTTCCCTATCCCTGGGATAGGGAAGAAAAATACTTCCCACGTATTCCCTGCGTGTCGTCGAAGGCGACTGAAAGGAGAGGCAGCGGGGGGCTGGAAATCCTCCCCTCTCGTTTTTTTTTTTAATTTTCCAAAAGAAGGAACAGAGAAGGGGGCCAGGTGAGGATATTTACCTAAGGGCCCAGTCCTCTGTTCTTAATGCTACCTCGCTATCGCGAGAAATGGCGAATAGTATGAAAAAAGATAATATATATATATATATATATATATATATATATATATATATATATATATATATATATATATATATATATATATATATATACATATATATATATATCACTTTCCTCTCTTCCTACACGTACACATGCCTTACATCCTCGATAAAAACTTTTCACTGCTTCTAACAACTTGCCTCCCACACCATATATTCTTAATACCTTCCACAGAGCAGCTCTATCAACTCTATCATATGCCTTCTCCAGATCCATAAATGCTACATACAAATCCATTTGCTTTTCTAAGTATTTCTTACATACATTCTTCAAAGCAAACACCTGATCCACACATCCTCTACCACTTCTGAAACCACACTGCTCTTCCCCAATCTGATGCTCTGTACATGCCTTCACCCTCTCAATCAATACCCTCCCATATGATTTACCAGGAATACTCAACAAACTTATACCTCTGTAATTTGAGCACTCACTCTTATCCCCTTTGCCTTTGTACAATGGCACTATGCACGCATTCCGCCAATCCTCAGGCACCTCACCATGAGTCATACATACATTAAATAACCTTACCAACCAGTCAACAATACAGTCACCCCCTTTTTTAATAAATTCCACTGCAATACCATCCAAACCTGCTGCCTTGCCGGCTTTCATCTTCCGCAAAGCTTTTACTACCTCCTCTCTGTTTACCAAATCATTTTCCCTAACCCTCTCACTTTGCACACCACCTCGATCAAAACACCCTATATCTGCCACTCTATCATCAAACACATTCTACAAACCTTCAAAATACTCACTCCATCTCCTTCTCACATCACCACCACTTGTTATCACCTCCCTATTTGCGCCCTTCACTGAAGTTCCCATTTGCTCCCTTGTTTTACGCACTTTATTTACCTCCTTCCAGAACATCTTTTAATTCTCCCTAAAATTTAATGATACTCTCTCACCCCAACTCTCATTTGCCCTTTTTTTCACCTCTTGCACCTTTCTCTTGACCTCCTGTCTCTTTCTTTTATACATCTCCCACTCAATTGCATTTTTTCCCTGCAAAAATCGTCCAAATGCCTCTCTCTTCTCTTTCACTAATACTCTTACTTCTTCATCCCACCACTCACTACCCTTTCTAATCAACCCATCTCCCACTCTTCTCATGCCACAAGCATCTTTTGCGCAATCCATCACTGATTCCCTAAATACATCCCATTCCTCCCCCACTCCCCTTACCTCCATTGTTCTCACCTTTTTCCATTCTGTACTCAGTCTCTCCTGGTACTTCCTCACACAAGTCTCCTTCCCAAGCTCACTTACTCTCACCACCCTCTTCACCCCAACATTTACTCTTCTTTTCTGAACTCACCTTTTTCCATTCTGTACTCAGTCTCTCCTGGTACTTCCTCACACAAGTCTCCTTCCCAAGCTCACTTACTCTCACCACCCTCTTCACCCCAACATTCACTCCTCTTTTCTGAAAACCCATACAAATCTTCACCTTAGCCTCTACAAGATAATGATCAGACATCCCTCCAGTTGCACCTCTCAGCACATTAACATCCAAAAGTCTCTCTTTCGCGCGCCTGTCAATTAACACGTAATCCAATAACGCTCTCTGGCCATCTCTCCTACTTACATAAGTATACTTATGTATATCTCAGTGAATGTAGGTTTGCGGCAGGGGTGTGTGATGTCTCCATGGTTGTTAGGGAGGTGAATGCAAGAGTTTTGGAAAGAGGGGCAAGTATGAAGTCTGTTGGGGATGAGAGAGCTTGGGAAGTGAGTCAGTTGTTGTTCGCTGATGATACAGCGCTGGTGGCTGATTCATGTGAGAAACTGCAGAAGCTGGTGACTGAGTTTGGTAAAGTGTGTGAAAGAAGAAAGTTAAGAGTAAATGTGAATAAGAGCAAGGTTATTAGGTACAGTAGGGTTGAGGGTCAAGTCAATTGGAGGTGAGTTTGAATGGAGAAAAACTGGAGGAAGTGAAGTGTTTTAGATATCTGGGAGTGGATCTGGCAGCGGATGGAAACATGGAAGCGGAAGTGGATCATAGGGTGGGGGAGGGGGCGAAAATTCTGGGAGCCTTGAAGAATGTGTGGAAGTCGAGAACATTATCTCGGAAAGCAAAAATGGGTATGTTTGAAGGAATAGTGGTTCCAACAATGTTGTATGGTTGCGAGGCGTGGGCTATGGATAGAGTGGTGCGCAGGAGGATGGATGTGCTGGAAATGAGATGTTTGAGGACAATATGTGGTGTGAGGTGGTTTGATCGAGTAAGTAACGTAAAGGGTAAGAGAGATGTGTGGAAATAAAAAGAGCGTGGTTGAGAGAGCAGAAGAGGGTGTTTTGAAATGGTTTGGGCACATGGAGAGAATGAGTGAGGAAAGATTGACCAAGAGGATATATGTGTCGGAGGTGGAGGGAACGAGGAGAAGAGGGAGACCAAATTGGAGGTGGAAAGATGTAGTGAAAAAGATTTTGTGTGATCGGGGCCTGAACATGCAGGAGGGTGAAAGGAGGGCAAGGAATAGAGTGAATTGGAGCGATGTGGTATACCGGGGTTGACGTGCTGTCAGTGGATTGAATCAGGGCATGTGAAGCGTCTGGGGTAAACCATAGAAAGCTGTGTAGGTATTTATATTTGCGTGTGTGGACGTATGTATATACATGTGTATGGGGGTGGGTTGGGCCATTTCTTTCGTCTGTTTCCTTGCGCTACCTCGCAAACGCGGGAGACAGCGACAAAGAAAAAAAAAAAAAAATATATATATATATGTATATATATATATATATATATATATATATACATATATATATATATATATATATTATATATATATATATATATATATATATATATATATATATATATATATATATATATATATATATATATATATATATATATATATATATATATTACAACAGGTATATGCTTTTGCCAGTCGTTACGTTGTTGATAATATGTAGGGAACATCACTGACATGTAAGATGTGAAGACCTTACCATGAGCTGAAGCATCATCATCACTCCCGCAGTCACTCACCGATCATAATCTCGTTGTCATTGTTACCGCCGAAGTAGCTGACAAGTGGGGCATTTTTGCTCTTGCGCAGGAGTCGAAGGTGAAGACACAGCGATAACTGGCAAAAATAGAAAATTAGTTTGGTTTGTAGGTACTCACACATTACATACCATCCAACCTTTGATGGGGTAAGAACTGTGTCAGCCATGCTTTCAGACCATCGACGGTTCAATACGTCAAACTGAACTCTCTCTCTCTCTCTCTCTCTCTCTCTCTCTCTCTCTCTCTCTCTCTCTCTCTCTCTCTCTCTCTCTCTCTCTCTCTCTCTCTCTCTCTCTCTCTCATCTCTCCAGCTTGATACTTAGATTGTTCCTCATTGGAACTGCTATCCTTACATCTTCTGATGAATTTGACTGTGAGAGAAATATACAAATTAGAAATCTTTATCACTGAGCTAGTGAGGATCATTTTGGAGATGCGGTCGCCTCAGTACGAACAACTGGCCACAGCTCCTGAAAGTTTGAGATATGACTAGTTGTGACTCACCCAGTTGACCACAACCGCTCCATAAATTTCCTCAGTGGTCAGAGTGGCGATCGCCTAAAAGACGGATGTCACCACAATCTCTTCGTGCTGACCAGTGTTGTACAGATACATGAACCGTCCTATACCTACTGGTTTGTGAGGAAATAGCTAAGTTGTCACATAGTTATGTGTATGTCAACTAATTTATTACTGCAACACAATAAAGTGAAAGCATTCATCACATAATGTTCACTATTTGAATATATATATATATATATATATATATATATATATATATATTTTTTTTTTTTTTTTTTTTTTTCAAACTATTCGCCATTTCCCGCGTTAGCGAGGTAGCGTTAAGAACAGAGAACTGGGCCACTGAGGGAATATCCTCACCTGGCCCCCTTCTCTGTTCCTTCTTTTGGAAAATAAAAAAAAAAAAAAAAAAAAATTGAGAGGGGAGGATTTCCAGCCCCCCGCTCCCTCCCCTTTTAGTCGCCTTCTACGACACGCAGGGAATACGTGGGAAGTATTCTTTCTCCCCTATATATATATATATATATATATATATATATATATATATATATATATATATGTCAATGCAGTATTACTGCAGTTCAAGAAGTAAGCCTCTCTACATCACTTACTGTCCACCATTTGATATATAATATATATCAACACAGTACTGCTGAGCTCAACTAGTATGCACTTTTGTTCAACCAATTCAGTTCAACTTTACATCAAATAATGTTTAATCATCACTAAATGTAGTAATTTAATATATAAATCATGAAATTTGCTCTGTAAATCATCCTGCAGTATGTAGATAGACTTCAGTTATGTGCTTACCCAAAGCGCACAGATATCCAACCTTACCTTAATCTTAAGATCTTTTTGTATTTAATCAACAAATTTCTATGATTCTTTGATTATGTAATTCCTCCCCTGTGCATTTTCAGCCAAATGGCTGCTTGAATTCAATAAACCTTTCATTATTCATTTCTTTATCTATTCATTCATATATACCCACACATCCCTTTGTCACTGAGGCCTCCTTCCCCTTAACGCCCTCCTGTTTCATCCACCGCTGTCCTTTACCTCATCTGCCCGGTACCAGCAGATACAGGTACATATATAGTCCTATACCTTGTATTGTGAAAGTCATAAGCAATTCATGAATTCATGAACAAGTACACAGATAAGCAAGCTAATGGATTATCTTTCCCTTAACTATACGTGTGTCAACTATTTAATTACTGAGACGCATCCGAAATCACAACTACATATATTATGTATGGACCATAGAGTTTTCTCTGCAAACTACTGGTGTAATTATCATAAAGGTACACTGGAAGTTACCAAATTTCAGCAAATTTCAGACCCTTTCCTCCGCCGCTGACAGGGAGTGGGAGTAGGAGGCGATCAGTGATCGGCCAGGTTTGACTGGAGACACACGGTCTCCTCGCTACCTTGTGTTCCCACCCCTTGCTTGTTAAGTTTAGAAATAAATATAGATTGTTTAAACACAAGCTTTAATCGCAAGCCGAAGAAGACTCGGAAAGATAGTGGTGGCAGCGTCGGGATTCCTCAAAACAGTGAAGGATTCTCTTATGAAGAACATTGCGTCCCGACTCGTGGACCTTCGTGATTAGTGATTCTCTATTCAACAAGTGCAGTGTTTTGTGTGTCATTCTAGACAAACCTCTGTTGAAAAGCCAGTGAAAGACAGTGAACCACAGGTGAAAAACATGGGGTGGAACCATGTATAACCAGCAATCAACGGAAGCAGCCATCAATTAATGGCTGAGTTGGGGCAGCCAAATTGCTGATTACAACAAGGTCCCCGCATACCGCTGTCGGCTTCGCCTAGTAAGCGTAGCATCGCTACAGCGCTTTCAAAACATTCGCTCCAACCTTACGCCTGACTTCCTGTAATCTGCTAATCCATCCGTTCAGCACCTGTGGACATCAGCTTATCCATCAACATCCGTTCAGCCTTCTACGAGGTGGTTGAGACTTCGTGGTGTGGCTGCTTGAACACACGTACGCTGTGACGCCATAGGATGACATGGGGTGTCGTCGCTGGACATTGGACGACTTACACGACATCACGTAATCGGTCGGGACTCCAAAGAGGTCGACGACTGGACTCCTACACGACATTGCAGACACATCACAACAGAGCAACTCAACCTATCTGTTGAAGGCCCTTGGTGGATAGACGGTGGATTTCGTTCTAGCTCTCCTCTTCCGTCAGTGTTTCACGTATTGTTCACAAGTGTTTCTCGAGTTTGATAAACTTATATCAGTTTGTGTATAATTATAACTTGAGCCGGCACACCAGGTACTAATCCTCTGTCTCCGGTGGTGACAATTAATATCATTACTCAAAGGCTAAACTTTCCCAAGTTTTCAGGGGAATCTGAACAACTTGAAATTTAGTTTGAGAATGCAGAAAATGCTGCTTGATGTATTTGTAGTGATCCAACTACTGTAACAGATGAACCTAAGACTGATTCAGCCCATAGATAGATTTTGTTCAAAGATCCTGTTTTCAGGCACAGAAATGTCAGAAATGCTCGATCTCAAGTTCATACATGAATAGGAACTGTACAAACAATACTGGCGCTGGTTTTGCACATCCGAAATTGATGATATTTTTAGTGTGAAGCAGAAGATAGGTAAGATTACCAGAGAGAAGGGAGAGCCATATTTTGAACTGCTAGCTAAGTTCGCATCATTTCAAAAATCTCCCAGGAGCTTTAGCGAGGTCTTCCTAGGTAACCAAGCCAGCCGGGGCACAGATCCTCCCCAGTTTTCAGATGCTGCTTTCTCCAAGGAGTTTATCCCTGAGTTGAGACGGGAAGTCAGGAAGGTAGATATTGATCATGAAACTCCTGCCGGAAAAGTGATCTCCATTGAGATGGCTCTTGAAAGGGAGACATCCTTAGTTAAGAATAACAGGGGAGAATTCGATAAAAACTCACGAAGTAGATTTAAAATGGCGTTAGTGTGCCACCAGTGTAATGCACCTGGACATGTGAGACCTCAGTATCCTCTACTAAAGCTTCCTTATCATTTAGCATCTCCGAGAGGCGTGGCTGGTCAAAGTGGATCCCGTGCTTCACCGAGAAATCCAGAGAATATTCCAAGGGATACAAGGACACAGGGGTATTCTCAGTCAGGTAGACGGGAACACCCAAAGCTGGAAAAGTCTAAACACTACCATTCCAGGTCCATACTCACAATACATACGATTGTAGGGCCTTTAAAGGCCTACAAACCTCTACAGTACAGCTTTTCCAGCGGGAGTCTAACAGTCAGCCTCACAACGGAGACAATAATTTCTACAGAGACTCAGGATAACAATCCTTACCTTCGCTACACACAGGTATCATTTTTTCTAGTTTGTCTGCTACAAGACGTGCCCATCATTTGGGAAATGGTTGGACAGACAAATGTATCTCTTTTCTTAGATACTGTTTCAGAAGTGGATCTGACTGACATTAAGATTCTCTCCCAGCTACAAAAGGATGCAGTAGACTGTTTCAACATTCCACTGCCTACAATAACTGGTATTAGTGGCGCTGACATACAAATATTTTGGGCAATCAAGCCTACTATGATTTTAGGTCAGAAAAAGGTATCTCTAATATCATTGGTGTCGAAAGGCACATGTATGCTGGCACAGGTGTTATTGGGATACCCTACCATGAGAAGGGAGGCAGTATTCTGTGTGCTACATGAAAAGTCGGTAAACGTCAAGGGAGATCTCATCCCTATACATTTTGAAGATCCCCAGATAGCTAAAGCCCCTCTAGTGACAAATCTTGTTCACCTCCAGCCAGTACTAAGACGCTGGACGAACAGAAACCTATTAAGAGTTCAGATGTAAGGTTCACTGGCAGTGCTTACCTTCATTCTGAAATCCGTTTTAATAAACTGATGCATGATATATACCTCCTTCAGGAAACCTTAACTCGAGATAAACTACATCTAGATACTGTTTGTTTGCAGACGATGGGTGCAGATACCTCCAACTGTAGGTTTAAGTTTTGCTGTCTCGCTGAACCCGACCCGGTTAAGACGGGAGGGATAAATCAAGACAGCTCCCTGTACCTGTCTCAGGGTGGATCAGTAGTGACTTACCTGGCCAGTAAATTGTCACTCTCCGAGACACTCAGGTGTGGAGATAATCCCATCAATGTCCCGACTTATCGAATCCCGCATTCCCAACGGGCAACCAAAGACAAGTCTGCTGAGAATACGTTGGCCCAAAGTGTTATTCACCCCTCTATGTCACCATGAAACAGTCCTTTGCACATAGTCCCTAAACCTGATAGCACCGGGAGGCTACGTATTGACTTCCGAAAGCTCACTTCAGTTACGGTATCTGGTAGATTTCCTATGCCTGTGCTAGGAGAGCTCATAAAGAGCTATGGTAAGAACAAAGTGTTTTCCACACTTGACCTCCACAGTAAGTTTCGACAGATACCTTTGGATAAAGAAAGTCGATCTCTAACAGCATTCTCTACCCGTTCCGGACATTGGAAAATTGTTTTTATGCCGTTTGGTTCGCAAAGCAGCCCCACAAATCTCTCACGCCTCATGAACGCTGTTTTTCGTCCAGTAATAGTAAGTGAGATATTAGTCTATCTTGATGATATAGTAATCATGTCCTAAGACGTCTTTACCCATTTCATTCGTATTGAGCATATTTTGGCATGAGTCCAAGAGGCCAATTTGAAGAGCAAGTTATGGAAATGCAGTTTCCTAAAGTAAAAAATATATACTTTCGTCATATAAATAACGAGAGGGGAGTTAGTGTGGATAATACTGAAGTTGATGCAGTTGTAAATTACCCTTTTTCAAAAAACACTACTGAGATCAACAAGTCCTTATTACTCATGGCAGGGTTCTATAGGTCATTTGTCCAAAATTTCAGTCAAATTGCTCGTCCTTTTTACCCATTTGTCAAAGGAATGTGTCCCATTCCAGTGGGGATAAGAACAGCAACAAGCGTTTGAGGTGATGAAAGACCGTTATGCTACAGCTCCCATGCTCTGTATCCCCGATTTCGGGAAATCCTTTACCATAACCATCAATGCTAGTTATAAAGGATCAGGTGCTGTTATTTTGCAAGATGTGAATAACAAATTCCATCTCACAACGTACGCTAGTCGAACACTAAAGAAGGAAATGTAACATCGTAGCTTATCATCCGACCTCAAATGGCTTCGATGAAAGACAACCAAAAGATTCTAGAGCATTTGCGTGCACATATAGACTTCGCTAACTGTAGCTGGGACGACTGCATGTCTGATGGGCAGAGTTCCTTGAATTCGTCTTTCCACCAGTCGACAGGGGACACACCTCACTTCGCCCTCTACGGCTATGACAAAGTATTCCCCTATGAGTTGTGGTCGGATGTTAAGGCCAAAAGATATACTGACACTGAAGACCTTAAAGGTGAAAAATTCAGAATGACTCAACAAATTCATCAAAGAATCACTTCTGAACTCCAGACATATACACTAGATAATGTAACAAGTCAGCTAAGACATCACCAGACCTTTTAGGAAAATAGGTCATGTTAAAGATTTTGTGAGGACTAAAACTGACGCTCACTCACATTCACACTGGAGAAATCAGGGAAGAAAACGGTGATAACTTAAAGTTACTACGGTTCCAGATCCGGTCCATCCTTCTGAGGGTGTAGATCAAGAAAATCCTAACTCCTCTTCCTCTTCCTCCTCTCCCTCTTTACCAGATGGTGGTCCAGTTACAATTCCTACACCTGAGTATATCACATAGCTACAACTTACGTAACCAGGGCATTTAGGCACAGTTTATTTTTTGTGTTAATTTGATCATGTGCTTACAAGAGCACCATGCTGCTCCTCGTCCTTGTGGTGACGGGAACGTTTGACCCGGCGGCACGTACACCCAGGCTGCATGGTCACTCCACCACGAAATGTGTTGCTCATTTGGCAGTTATTCGCCGTGAACATACAAACTTAACCGTTTCTGAACATACTGTGCATTCTCACGCATCTCTCGGAGCAACTGGTCCCTGCATTAACCCAAGTGCAAAACTTATTTGATCAGGTACCACCCGCTCTCCTCACTCACTGGATGTAGGTATAACACACAATCCACGTTGAGTCTGGTCACGCATTTATTCCCAAAGCTGCTAAGCCTGAGGCTGGTAGCTGGAAGAAAAGAGTCTATTTGATGTAATTGGAATTATAGATATTTCTTTTTTTTTTCGGTCGCAGCTGCAGAAGGGGATGTAAATGATGTCAACCAGCGAATTGATATCATACAAGAAAGAACTGGCCGTCATAAGTTTGTACTTAATGCTCTCTTTCATCTGTTAGCAGCACATGATAGATATATCATGAGGATTACTGGTACAGTAAACAACATAAAAGATAGAGTCAACCTTTCAGCCAGTGCTATAAATGAAATGCATGTACATATGGTGATATCGCCCCTCATTCATTCCCTGTGAGAGCAAGTCAGTAATTACTTTATTAATCTAGTGGTTAGCATTAATTTTCAAGCAAAGGGATGGTATCCATTCTTGTTTCCACACAGTGAGTTAGCGAGAGCCGTGGCGTTGATACTGCATATGTATAATGTAAAATCAGCAGTGCTTCTCAATTAGAAAATTGTTATAGCCTTTTTACTGATAGAGTAGAACCAGAAATGTGTTAACAGTTTATTTACCTTTTGTGACTCTCAGAAGTTTTCCTTATACTCCATGATTCCTTTTCCGTGTAAGGTAGAAAGCCAAATTGTTCAAATTAACAATGTAACTGAATTTTAGTTTCTTATGACGAAACCCAAATGGCAACAGCCTCTCGTTCTGTCATAACTTCATGCCTAAAAGGATATGATGATTTATTTGTTATGCAACCAATCTTGAATTGACTGTAATATATAAAGAAAATTGTGAGTGGAATTTAGTATCAGGATCAAATGCGTGGAGTCATTGCATTTTTGATAAGTATAAAGTTATGAGAATTAAAGACGGTTTATATGTATATAACGCCTATACTGTCTCAAATGTCGCAATATTAGGGATGGCATTGGGTAAAGGAGGGACGATCCATTTGAGTCCAACTAAATTACGACCTGTCAGGGATTCTAAGGTCAATTATACTATCATCCCCTCAAATTTGTTTAAGCTAGTTTTCCCTACTGCTCCTCCGGAAGCAATATATCCCATATTCTCCAAAAAACCACCATCAGGTGATCACGTCTTCTATACCGGGATTATCTCTAGTTTCCTTGGTTATCTTTGTAGTGATCTTGGTGTGTTACTTAAAGATTTCAAAACGGGTCCAGAAGAATCTGGTTCCTAGGTATGGTACGATGGTTTATCCAGAGGTGATTCACAAAGCAGCTGGAATAGTCAAGAGGAAGCCTGTGGGAAGATAACCACTGAGGACAAATTGATGAAAACTGAAGTCTGTTTTTAGAATCATTGTAGGATGTCATTGAAGTAGAATTGATTTGTAAATGTAATTGCCATAGTAGACTAGCACATTTTGTATCCCAAAATGTCCAACTCAGCATAAGATCTATTTGCATGTGTAAACTTAAACTGCTTAATGCAACAGTATGGTTATAGGAATGCCAGAGGACGCACTTTATGACGGCCGAACCCTCTGTAATTTGCGTAGAGGAACAGTGGAAGTTACCATGGAAAGTTCCGATGGAAGTGTCAGCAAATTTCAAACCCCTACTTCCGCCGCTGGCAGGAAGCTGGCCAGCTTTGATTGAAGACACACACAGTCTCACCGCTACCTTGTGTTCCCACCCCTCGCTCGTTAAAGAAGTGACTTCCAGAATGGTATTAGTGAAAATGAAAGTGGATGGCGAGATGTGGGTGATTATTGGTGCTTATGCTCCTGACCATGAGATGACAGATCATGAGAGACTAGTGTTTTAGGAGAGGCTGAGTGTTTCAGCAATTTAGATGAAAGAGATATGGTACTAGTGATGGTCGATTTTATTCCGAAAGTAAGCAATTTGGCATTTGAGGATATGATTGGAAAGGGGAGAAGGGGTACTCAGTAATTTGAGTGGAAATAGTGAATACTTTGCGGAGTTGTGTGCTGAAAGAGGTTTGGCGATTGAGAATATTGAATTATATACTAATTGATAGGCGTGCAAACGACAGACTTCTAATATAAATTAGTAGAGAGGGGCAGCTAGAGGAAGGTCCGATCATTACCTGATGGAGGAGAGTGTGAAGATTTGTAGTTTTCGGAAAAAGAAAACGTTATGGATAAGAAGTGAGTAGTGAGAGTGAGTGAGATTGGTAAAGGGATTTCTTTGATGAAATACCTGGAGATATTCAGTGAAGAATGGCAAAAGGTGAGAGTAAATGCAACGAGTAGAGTGGATGAGGATTGAGAGGTATTTAGGGATGCAATGATAGCATGTGACATATATGAATGTGGCATGTGAAAAGTGTGAGATGGAGAGTGTATAAAGGGTAGTGAGAGGTGGGATGACGAAGTAAAGTTGCAAGTGAAAGAGATAAGAGAGGGGTTGGGCAGTACTTACACGGAAAGAGTGCAAATGATTGATATGTGTATCCACATATATATATATATACAGGGATATGTATATATATATATATATATATATATATATATATATATATATATATATATATATATATATATATATATATATATATTTTTTTTTTTTTTTCTTTTTTTTGTCGCTGTCTCCCGCGTTTGCGAGGTAGCGCAAGGAAACAGACGAAAGAAATGGCCCAACCCACCCCCATACACATGTATATACATACGTCCACACACGCAAATATGCATACCTACACAGCTTTCCATGGTTTACCCCAGACGCTTCACATCCCTTGATTCAATCCACTGACAGCACGTCAACCCCGGTATACCACATCGCTCCAATTCACTCTATTCCTTGCCCTCCTTTCACCCTCCTGCATGTTCAGGCCCCGATCACAAAATCTTTTTCACTCCATCTTTCCACCTCCAATTTGGTCTCCCTATTCTCCTCGTTCCCTCCACCTCCGACACATATATCCTCTTGGTCAATCTTTCCTCACTCATTCTCTCTACGTGCCCAAACCATTTCAAAACACCCTCTTCTGCTCTCTCAACCACGCTCTTTTTATTTCCACACATCTCTCTTACCCTTACGTTACTTACTCGATCAAACCACCTCACACCACACATTGTCCTCAAACATCTCATTTCCAGCACATCCATCCTCCTGCGCACAACTCTATCCATAGCCCACGCCTCGCAACCATACAACATTGTTGGAACCACTATTCCTTCAAACATACCCATTTTTGCTTTCCGAGATAATGTTCTCGACTTCCACATACTCTTCAAGGCTCCCAGAATCTTCGCCCCCTCCCCCACCCTATGATCCACTTCCGCTTCCATGGTTCCATCCGCTGCCAGATCCACTCCCAGATATCTAAAACACTTCACTTCCTCCAGCCTTTCTCCATTCAAACTCACCTCCCAATTGACTTGACCCTCAACCATACTGTACCTAATAACCTTGCTCTTATTCACATTTACTCTTAACTTTCTTCTTTCACACACTTTACCAAACTCAGTCACCAGCTTCTGCAGTTTCTCACATGAATCAGCCACCAGCGCTGTATCATCAGCGAACAACAACTGACTCACTTCCCAAGCTCTCTCATCCCCAACAGACTTCATACTTGCCCCTCTTTCCAAAACTCTTGCATTCACCTCCCTAACAACCCCATCCATAAACAAATTAAACAACCATGGAGACATCACACACCCCTGCCGCAAACCTACATTCACTGAGAACCAATCACTTTCCTCTCTTCCTACACGTACACATGCCTTACATCCTCGATAAAAACTTTTCACTGCTTCTAACAACTTGCCTCCCACACCATATATTCTTAATACCTTCCACAGAGCATCTCTATCAACTCTATCATATGCCTTCTCCAGATCCATAAATGCTACATACAAATCCATTTGCTTTTCTAAGTATTTCTCACATACATTCTTCAAAGCAAACACCTGATCCACACATCCTCTACCACTTCTGAAACCACACTGCTCTTCCCCAATCTGATGCTCTGTACATGCCTTCACCCTCTCAATCAATATCCTCCCATATAATTTACCAGGAATACTCAACAAACTTATACCTCCGTAATTTGAGCACTCACTCTTATCCCCTTTGCCTTTGTACAATATATATATATATATATATATATATATATATATATATATATATATATATATATATATATATATATATATATATATATATATATATGTGTATCTTTTTTTATATTTATTTTTTTGCTTTGTCGCTGTCTCCCGCGTTAGCGAGGTAGCGCAAGGAAACAGACGAAAGAATGGCCCAACCCGCCCACATACACATGTATATACATACACGTCCACACACGCAAATATACATACCTATACATCTCAATGTAGACATACATATACACACACAGACGTATACATATATACACATGTACATAATTCATACTGTCTGCCTTTATTTGTTCCCATCGCCACCTCGCCACACATGGAATAACAACCCCCTCCCCCCTCATGTGTGCGAGGCAGCGCTAGGAAAAGACACCAAAGGCCCCATTCGTTCACAGTCTCTAGCTGTCATGTAATAATGCACCGAAACCACAGCTCCCTTTCCACATGCCATCAGGCTCCCATTACGAGAAGCTAATAATTCATAGAAACTTACAGCACAAACGCAGAGGTATTTGAACACGAATGTAGAGCATATAAATGCAAACTTTCATAGCACAAAAGACATGACTCGTATCGAGGACCTTCGCGTCTTAGTCGGGAAGGTTAACTGCTCGACTACAATTACCCTAAATAGGGAAATGTCCATTCGATTACAAGTAATCGAATACCTCTTATCTTGGTAGCATATCCTTGAGCAACGGGGTCTAGATCGGTCAAATACCATCAGGCTCACATTACCAGCTGCTAGCAATTTAACGAACATTACAAAAAACACAGAGGTATATGAACAAGGACTTAGAATATATGAACGCGCACTTACATTGAAAACATAAACCCTCTAAGAGCCAGGACCTTTGTGTGGTAGTGGGAAACACTAACCGCTTGGCTAATATCGCCCCTAATAGGGTAATGACCATTTGATAAGTAATCTAATACCCTTTGTCTCCCCTCCTTGAGCAACGGGGTCTTCATCCGTCAAACCCCACCAGGCTTATAATACCAGTGAGGAATATGAATATGAATGTACTGTATATGAACATGCAAGTTCATAGTAAACATAATACCCTTCACAGGCAAGGCTCGATCCCAGGACCTTCGCGTGTTAGTCAGGAAAACTAACTGCTCGGCTAAGATCGCCATGAATAGGGAAATGACAGTTAGATTACAAAAGATCGAATACCCTTCATATCATATCCTTGAGCAACGGGATCTAGATCGGTCAAATCCCATTAAGCTCACATTACCGTTAGGAGGCAATTTACAGAACCTTATTGTATAAATGAATAAGCCCATTAACTAGAATACAATGCATGGTATTCGGAAACGCTAACCTCTCGGCTATGATCGCCCCTAACAGAAAAATGACTATTCGATTACAAGTAAGTGAATACCCTTTCTCTCAAATCCATGAGGAATTCGGTTGAGACCAGTCAAATCCCACAAGGCTCACATTACAAGCCGTTGGCATTTTACAAAACCTTGTAGTACAAACGCGGAGTTATATAAACACGAGCATAGGACGTATGAACCAGTACTTTCATAGAAAACAAATAATAATTTCAAACAACCAGTACTTGAACTGAGGACCTTTGCATGGTAATAGGGAACGTTAACTGCTCGGCTAATATCGCCCCTAAAAGGGTAATGACTATCTAGTTACAAGTAATCGAATAGCCTTCGTCTCAAATCCTTGAGCAACGGGGTCTTGACCGTTCAAATCAAACCAGGCTCATATTACGTTATCAGTACGAATATACTGTATATGAACGCGCTCTTTCACAGAACACACAATACCCTACAACAGGACTCAAACCAAAGACCATTGCATGCTAGTCGGAAATGCTAACCGCTCGGCTAAAATCGTGGTGATAGGGAGCGTTAACGACTCGGATGATATTGCTGCAATAGGGTAATGGCTATTTGATTACCGGTAATCGAAGTTCCTTCATCTCCCATCCGTCAAACCCACCAGGGTTATAATACCAGAAGATAGTATTTCATAGGACCTTACTCTACACACAATGAGAAATATGAATAAGAATATACTGTATTTGAACTCACTGTTTCATAGCAAACATGATACCCCCCAAAAGCAGGACTCGAACCAGGACCTTTGCGTGTTAGTCAGGAAATCTTACCCTTCGGCTACGATCGCCCCTAGTAGGGAAATGACCATTGGATTACAAATGATCAAATCCGCTTCGTATCACATCCTTGAGCAACCGGGTCTAGATGGGTCCAATCCCATCAGACCCACATTACCAGCTGCCAGCACTTTACTGAACCTTACTGCATAAATGCGGAGGAATATGAACAAGATTAGAGAGCATATGAACGCGCACTTTCATAGAAAACTTAATACTCTCCAACAGCTAGGACCCGAACCTATGATCTTTGCTTGGTAGTTGGAAACGCTATGTCAATTGTTTAAAATCCATGTGGAATTGGTTCTAGGCCTGTTAGATCTAAAAGGGTTCACATTAAAAGTAAGGGGGCCTTGACTTTTCAAATCTCAACGGGCTCATATTACCAGCATTTAGTATTTTACAAGACCTTACTCTAAAGACAATGAGGATTATGAATATGAAGGTACTGTATATGAACACGAACTTTCATAGGACAAATGATAACCTCTAAGAGCCAAGACTCGAACCCAGGACCATTTTGTGTTTGTCGGAAACGCTAACTGCTCACCTACAATAGCCCCTAATAGGGAAATGGCTATTCGATCAGTCGAATCCTCTCAGGCTCATGTTACCAGCTGCTCGTACTTTACCGAACATTACTGCATAAACGTGGAGGTATATGAATAAGAATATAGAGCATGTGAACACGCACTTTCCTAGACCTTATGATGTCATCCAACACCCAGAACTTTAATCCAAGACCTTTGCTCGGTAGTCAGAAATGCTAACCGCTTGGCTATGATCACCCCTAATAGGGAAGTGACTATTCGATTACAAGTGATCGATATCCTTCGTCTCATATCCTTAAGCAAAGGGTCTAGGCCACTTAAATGCCATCAGTCTCACATTAACAGTAGTTGAAATTTTACAGAACACTTACAAACGTGTATGTATGTACATGAAAATGTAGTGCATATGAACGAGAACTTTCATAGAACACGTGATACCCTTCAACAGCCAGGACTGGAACCCAGGACCTTTGCATTGTTGTTGGGAACTCTAACCGCTCAGCTATGATCACCCCTGATAAGGAAATACCTGTTCGATTGCAACGATGTCTAAACTGGAGAAATCCCATGAGTAGGCATGTTAACAAGAATACAATGAATATGAGTCCACTCTTTCATATAACATATAATACCCTCCAAGAGCCAGAATTCAAGCTAGGACCTTTGTATGGTAGTTGAGAACGCTAACTGCTCGGTTACGATCGCCCTTAACAGGGAAATGACCACTCGATTGCAAGTAATCGAATACCCTTCGTCTTAAATCCATGAGGAATTCTGTCTAGACCTGCAAAATTCCAGGAGGCTCACATTAAAAGCGGCTCGCATTTTACACAACCTTACCGTATAAACGCATAGATATATAAGCACGAGTATAGAGCATATGAACTTGCACTTTCATAGAACACAAATAATATCCTCCAAGCCAGGATTCGAACCCAGGAGCTTTTCGTGGTAGTTGGACACTAAAGACGCTCGGCTAATATCGCCCTCGTATGATAATGACTATTCGGTAACAAATAATTGAATATCCTTCTTCTCCTATCCTTGAGCAACAGGGTCTTGGCCCGTCAAACTCCACCAGGATCATATTACCAGCAGGTAGTATTTTGCAGAACCTTACTCTACAGACAATGAGGAATATGAGTATGAATGTACTGTTTATGAACGTGCACTTTCACGGAACATAAAAAACCTTCCAACAGCCTTGAATTGAACCAAGGGAACGATACAATCACTCGGCTGTGAGCGCCTCTAATACGAAAATTACTATTACATTACAATTAATCGAATACCCTTCGTCTCACAGACATGAGGAACGAGGAGGAGACGGGTCAAATCCGATCAGGCTCAAATTACCAATGGCTAGCATTTCAGAGAACCTTATCGTAAAAACGCGATGGCACATAAACACGAATATAGTGCGCATGAACGTGCACCTTTATAGTACGCGAACAATAACCTACATGAGCCAAGACCTGAACCCTGGATCTTATCCCAGTAGCCGGCAGCGCTAACCGCTTGATATCCTTGAGGAGCGGGTTCTAAACGGCCAAAATCCTATCAGGCTCACATTACCAGGAGCTAGCATTAGATAGAATTTTACGGTGCAAACGTGGAAGTGTATGAACACGAATATATAGAATATTAACCTGCGCTTTATCAGTGCACAAAGAATACCTTCTAAGAGCCAGGACTCGAGCCCAGGACCTTTGCCTGATAGTTATAAACGCCAATCCCTCGGTTATGATCGCCGATAATTGGGAAATGACTATTCCATCTCATCAAATCGAATACCCATCGTCTCACTTCCATAAGGCTCACATCACAAGAAACTAGCATTTTATAGGACCTTACTCTATGCATATGTAGGTATATGAACACAAATGTAGTGCATATGAACGCACACTTTCATAGAACACATAACACCCTCCAACAGGCAGGACTGGAACCCAGGAGCGTGGCGCGGTGTTTGGGAAGGCTAACTGCTCAGCTATGATCGCCTCTAAAAGGGAAATGACTATTCAGTTAAAAGTAATCTAATACCATTCGTCTCAAGTACTTGAGTATAGGGGTCTACAACGGTTAAATCCCATCAGAATGACATTATCAGTAGCTAGCACTTTACAGAACCTCACTGTTTAAATGAGTAGACACAGTAACAAGAATATAATGCTTATGAATGCACACTTTCATATGATACATGATACACTCAAACAGCCAGGACTCGAACCTGGGACCTTTGCACGGTAGTCGAGAAGGTTATTGTCAACCTTAATAGGGAAACGACTATTCGATTACAGTTAATCGAATACCCTTCAGCTTAGATACAAGAGGAATTGGGTCTAGACCTGTTAAACCCCACAAGGCGTACATGACGAGCAGCTAGCATTTTACAGAACCTTACTGTACAAACGTGGAGATATATGAGAAAGAGTATAGGGCAAAGGAACGTGCTCTTGCATAGAACACAGATAATGCCGTTCAACAGCCAGGAGTCGAAGCTAAGACCTTTGCATGGTAGTCGAGAACGCTTGGCTTAAATATAGCCATTAAAACGGTCTTGATATGTTAGACCCCACCAGGCTCATATTACCAGCAGCAAGTATTTTACAGAATCTTACTCTAGATACCATGAGGGATATGAATACGAATATATTGTATATGAACCCGCGCTTTCATAAAACATATAATACCCTCCAACAGCCATGACTCGAACCCAAGACCTTTGCGTGTTCATCGGAAACGGTAACGTTTGGCTATGATCGCCCCTGATTGGGAAATGACTGTTGGATTATCGAATACCCACAAGGCTTATATTGCAAGGAGCCAGCATTTTACAGAACCTTACTCTACAAACGTGGTGATATGAGAACACCAGGGCTTATGCATGAGATTTTTCATGTAACACAAGTAAGACTCGAATTCATGACCTTTAGGTGGTAGTTGAGAACGGTAACCGCTCGGCTAATATCACCCCCGATACGGTAATGTCTGTTCTATTACATTTAATCTAATACCCTTCGTCTCCCATCTTTGAGCAACGGAGTCTTGACCTGTAAATCCTACCAGGCTCATATTACACGCAGTATTTTAGAGAATCTTCACCTGGAGACAGTGAAAGATATGAATGCGAATATAGCGTTTATGAACGCGCATTTTCATGGAAAGCCTCCAACAGCGAGGACTCGAGCCCAGGACATTTGATTGTTCGTCGGCAACACTAACCGCTCGGCTACGATCTCCGTTGATAGGGAAATGACTATTGGATAACAACTAATCGAATACACTTCGTATCACATCCTAGAGGAAAGGTTCTAGACCTGTCAAATACCATCAGGCTCACATTACAATGAACAAGCATTTTACAGAACCGTACTGTACAAACACAGATACATATGAACACAAATATAGTGCATGTGAACGAATGCTTTCATAGAAGATATAATACCCTCCAACACCCAGGACTCAGATCCAGTATCTTTGCCTATTAGTTGAGAGCCTAACCGCTCAGCTATGATCGCCACCAGAAGGAAATTAGATATTTGATTACAAGAATTCTAAAATTCTTCGTCTCAAATCCATGAGGAATTGGGTCTTGATAAGACAAATCCCACACGACTCGCATTACAAGCAGCTACCTTTTGACAGAATCTTACTCTACAAAGTCAGAGATACATGAATAGGGAAATGACTTGGATTGAAAGTAATCGAATGCCCTTCATATCATATCGTTAAGCAAAATTGTATCTAGATCGGCCAAGTTCCATCAGGCTCATATTATCAGTGGCTAGCACTTCACAGAAAATTACTGCATTAATAAGTAGGCATATTAACAAGAATGTAATGCATTTAAATGCACACTTAAATGTATCACACATTATCCACCAACAGCCAGGACTTGAACCAAGGACCTCTGTATGGTAGTCAAGAACGCTAACTGCTCGGCTATTTTCACTCCAAACAGGGAAACGACTGTTTGATTAAAAGTAATCGAGTACCTTTCTTATAAAATCCATGAGGAATTGTGTCTAGACCTGTCAAATCCCAAAAGTCTCTTATTACAAGGAGCTAGCAATTTATAGAACCATACTGTACAAAGGTGGTGATATAAGAACACGAGGGCATATGAATCTGCTCTTTCACATAAAATTAATAAGACCCACGAATTCATGAGCTTTGCATGGTAGTTGAGAACGGTAACCGCCCGGCTAATATCGCCCCTAATAGGATAATGTACATTCTATTATATTCAATCGAATACCCTTCGTATCCCATCCATAAGCAAAAGGGCCTTGACCGGTAAAACCCCACCAGGCTCAAATTACTGTTTATGAACGCACACTTTTAAAGAAAGCATAACACAGTCAAAAGTCAGGACTTGAACATAGGACCTTTGCATGGTAGTCGAGAACGCTAACTGACGGTTTTTCTCTCACTAAACAGGGAAATGACTATTGTATTACTAAACAAATGTTGAAATATATGAACGTGGAGTTTCATAGAGCACAAGCGATACCTTCTAACAGGTAAGACTCGAACCCATGAGCTATGCACGGTAATCGGTAGCGCTAAGAGCTCGGCTAATGTTCGTTCCTTGTAAGGTAAACTATTCTGTTACATTTAATCGAATACCCTTCGTCTCCTATCCTTAAGCAACGTGATCTTAACCGATCAAACCCCATTGGGCTCACATTACCAGCAGCTAGTATTATACAGAGCCTTACTCTAGAGACAATGAGGGAAATGAATACGAACGTGCTGTATATGAACGCTTACTTACACAGAAAGCATAATACCCCCCAACAGCCTGGACTCAAACCCATGACCTTTGCGTGTTAGTTAAGAACGCTAACCACTCGGCTACGATCTTCACTAATACGGAAATAACTTTTAGATTACAAGCAATCGAATAGCCCTTGTATCGCATCTTTGAGAAAAGGGGGTCTATATCAGTCAAATTTCATTAGGCTCACTTTATAAATGAGTAGGCATATTAGCAAGAAAAAATACACATGAATGCACACTTTTGTATTATACATAATACCCTCAAACAGCTAAAACTTGAACCTAGGACCTTTCCATGGTAGTCGAAAACACTAACTGCTCTGCTACTATCGCTCTAAATAGGGAAATGACAATCGGATTAAAAGTAGTCGAAAACCCTTCATCTCAAAGCCATGAGGAATTCGGTCTAGACCAGTCAAGTGTGGTGATATAAGAAGACGAGCACGGGGCATATGAACGTGCACTTTCATAGAACAAAAATGATATTCTCCAACAGCCAAGACTCGAATTCATGACCTTGGCTGATATCGCCAATAATAGGGCAGTGGTTATTTCATTAGATTTCTTCCTTGTGCAACGAAGTCTTGACCGGTCAAATCCCACCAGGATCATGTTATCAGCAGCTTGAATTTTAGACAACCTATCTATAAAGACACTGAAAGATATGAATAAGAATATGCTGTATATGAACGCGCACTTTCATGGAAAGCATAATGCCTTGCAACAGCAAGGACTCGAACCCAAGCCCTTTAGCTGTTAGTCGGAAACGCTAATCATTCGAGTACAATTGCCGCTAATTGGGCAATGACCATTGGATTACCAGCATGTAGTATTTTACAGAACCTTACTCTAGAGACAATGAGAGATATAGATACGAATGATCTGTATATGAACACGTACTTCATAGAAAGCGAAATACCTCCAATAGCCAGGACTCGAACCCGGGAACTTTGCGTGTTAGTTAAGAACGCTAATCACTCGGCTAAGATTGCCATTAATAAGGAAATGACTGTTGGATTACAAATAATCGAATCCCCTTCGTGTCATATCCTTGAGCAACGGAGTCTAGATCGGTCAAATCCCATCAGGCTTGCATTATCAGTACTCCATAACAGAGTGGGCATATAAACAAGAGAATAATGTATATGAGTGCACACTTTCGTATAACATACATTACCCTCCAACAGCCAACACCTAAACATAGGACCTTTGCATGGTAGTTGAGAAAACTAACTTCTCGGCTATTATCTCCCCGAATACGAAATTGACTATTTCATTGAAAAAATTCGAATACACTTCGTCTCAAGTCCATGAGGAATTAGATGTAGACCTGTCATAGCTCACAAGGCTAATATGATGAGTAGCTAGCATTTTACAGGACCTTGCTGTATAAACGTGGTGATATATGAACATGAGTATAGGGCATATGAACGTGCACTTTTATAGAACTCAAATGAAACCTTCCAACAGCAAAGACTCGAATTCATGATCTTTTCGCAGTAGTTGAGAATGTAAACCACTCGACTAATAGGGTAATGACTGTTCTATTACTTTTAATCGAACACCCTTCGTCTCACATCTTTGAGCAACGGGGGTCATGACCGGTCGAATCACACCAGGCTCATATTACCAGCAGCTAGGATTTTAAAGAACCTTCCTCTAGGAGACAATGAATGATATGAGTACGTGTAAGCTGTATATAGACTCGCCCTTTCATAAAAAGCATAATTCCCTCTAACACCAAGGACTCAAACCCAGTGTCGTTTCTCGTTAGTCGACAACGCTAACCGCTCGGCTACGATCGCCGCTAATAGAGAAATGATTTGGATTAAAAGTAATCAAATACCCTTTGTCTCAAATTCATGAGAAATTGGGTCTAGACCAGTCAAATCCCACAAGGCTCACGTTATAAGCAGCTGATATTCAACAGAACCTTATTTTCCAAACGTGGAGATATATGAACACGAGTATAGGGCGTATAAATTTGCAGTTTCATAGAACACAAATGATACCCTCCAAAAGGCAGGACTGGAACCTAGGCCCTTTTCCTTGGAGATAGGAACGTTATCAGGGAACCGATCAGCTATGATCATCATTAACAGGAAATGACCATTCGATTACAGGTAGTCGAATACCATTCGTCTTACATACTTGTGCAACAGTGTCTGGACCGTTCATATCCCATCAGTCTCATATTATCAATAGTTAGTAATTTACGGAACCTTACTGTTTAAATGAGTAGACAAGATATCTTAACAAGAAAATTTTGCATATGAACGTACACTTTCATAAAACACATAGTAATCTCCAACGTCCGGGACTCCAACCTAGGGCCTTTGTATGGTAGTCAAGAACTCTAACCGCTCGGCTACGATCATCCCCAATAGGGCAATGAACATTCGATTACAAGTAATGGAATACCTTTTGTCTCAAAGTCATGAGAAACTGGTTCTCGACCGGTCAAATCCCACAAGCCTCAGACTACAAGCAGGTAGATATGTGAACAATGAGTATAGGACATATATAAGTGCACTTTCATATAATACAACTGACAACCTCCAACAGCAAGAATTCGAGCCTAGGACTTTTGTATGGTAGTCGAGAACGCTAGCCTCTCTGTTATTATCGCCCCAAATACGAAAATAACTATTCGATTACAAGTAATAAAATACCCTTCTACTCATATCAATCAGGAATTGGGTCAAGACATGTCACATCCCATTAGGCTCACATCATTAAGAGCTACCATTTACTGCACAAACGTGGAGATGTATGAAAAAGCATAAGGCATATGAACGTGCACTTTTTTAGAGTTCAAATGATACCCTCCAACAGCCAGGACTCGAACCTATGACCTTCGCGTGGTAATCGGAGCGCTAACCACTCGGCTAATACCATCCCTAATAGGGTAATGACTATTTGATTACAAGTAATCGAACACCCTTCGTCTCCCATCCATAAACAGCCGAGCCTTGAACGGTGAAACCCCATTTGGCTCATTCTACTGTATATGAACGCATATTTTCATAGAAAGCATAATACCCTCCAACAACCACGACTCGAGCCCAGGACTTGTATATGTTATTCAGGAACCTTAACCCCTCGGTTAAGTCGATTATATTGAGGAAATGACTTTTGGATTAGAAGTAATCGAATACCCTTTGTATCTTGTGCTTAAGCAATTGGCTGTACATTGGGCAAATCCCACCAGGCTAACATTATCAGTAGGTAGCAATTTGCAGAAGCTTTATATATAAATAATTGGGCATATTAGCAAGAATATAATTCACATGAATGCACACTTTCGTATATCACATGATACCGTCCAACAGACTTGACTTGATCCTAGGGCCTTTTCATGGTAGTCGAGAACACTAGATGCTCAGCAATTTTCGCCTCAAATAGGGAAATGACTATTCGATTAAAAGTAGTTAATACCCTTCGTCTCAAATCCATGAAGAATATGCCTAGACCTGTCAAATGTCAAAAAGTTCATTTTATAAGCAGCTAGCATTTTACAGAATCTTACTGGACAAGAATGGAGATATATGAACACGAGTGGTAGATGGAAAAGCTAACCGGTCAGATATTATTGTCCCTAATAGGAAATGACCATTCTATTACAAGTAATCGAATACCATTCTTCTTACATACTTGAGCAAGGGGGTCTAAACCGCTTATATCCCAACAGGCTCCTATTACCAATAGCTAGTAGTTTACGGAGCCTTATTGTATAAATGAACAAGAAACTATTGCATATGAACGCACACCTTCATAGAACACATAATCCCTCAAACATCCAGGACTCCAAACTTTACGTGGTAGTCTAGAACTGTAACCGCTCGGCTTCGATCGCCCCCAATAGGATAATGGATATTCGGTTACAAGTAATCGAATACCCTTTGTCTCAAATAAATGAGGAATTGGTTCTAGACAGGTCAAATCCCGCAAGGCTCGCATTACAAGCAGGTAGCATTTTACAGAAACTTACTCTACAAACGCGGAGAAACATGAACACGAGTATAAGGCATATGTACGTGCACTATCATAGAACACAACTTATACCCTTCAAAAGCAAAGATTCGAACCTAGAACTTTTTCATAGTAATCAAGGACGCTAACCGCTCGGTTATTATCCCCTCAAATAGGGAAATAATTATTCGATTAAAAGTAATGAAATACCCCTCGGCTCAAGTCAATGAAGAAGTGAGTCAAGACCTGTCATAACCGATAAGGGTCACATCATAAGCGGCTAGCATTTTACAAAACCTTACAAAACCTAACTTGGAGATACATGAAAAAGAGCATAAAGCATGTGAACTTGGACTTTCTCAGAGCACAAGTAATACCCTCCAGCAGCCAGGACTCGAACTAATGATCTCTGCGTGGGAGTCGAGAACGCTAGCCACTGGGCTAATATCGCCCGTAATAGAGCAATGACTGTTCGCTTACAAGTAATCGCATATCCTTCGTCTCCCATCTATGAGCAATGAGGCCTTGACCGGTTCATGTTACTGTATATGAACGCGCACCCTCGTAAAAATCATTATACCCTCCAAAAGCCACGTCATTTTCAATTTAATGGGGAACGCTGACTGCTTGGGTTTTTTCGCCCCAAAGAGGGAAATGACTACTCGATTAAAAACAGCGAATACCCTTTGTCTCAAATCCATGAGGAATAGGTCATGACCTGTCAAGTCTCCAAATGCTCATTTTATAAGCAACTTTATGGAGATATAAGAACATGAGTATAGGGCATATAACAGGAAATGACCATTCGATTACAAGTAATTCTATACCATACTTCTTACATACTTGAGCAACGGGGCCTAGACCACTCATATCACATCAGGCTCATATTACTAGTAGCTAATAATTTACGGAGCCTTACTGTATAAATGAGTAGGCATATTAGCAAGAAAATAATGCATAAGAACGCACACTTTCATAGAACACATGATAATCTCCAACATCCAGGCCGCTTGGCTACGATCGTCCCTAACAGGGTAATGAATATTCGATTACAAGTAATCGAATACCCCTCGTCTCAAATCAATGAGGAATTGGGCCAAGACCTGTCATATCCCACAAGGCTCACACCATAAGAGCTGTCATTTTACAGAACCTTACTGTACTAACTTGGAGATATATGATAAAGAGTATAAGGCATATGAACGTGCACTTTCTTAGAACACAAATAACACCCTCCAATAGCCAGGACTCGAACCCATGACCTTTACGTGGTAGTCAGGAGAGCTACCATTCGGCTAAATATTTGATTATAAGTCATCGAATATCCTTCGTCTCCCATATAACTGTATATGAACGCTCACTTTCATAGAAAGCATGATACCCCCCAAAAGCCAGGACGTGAACCTAGGGCATTTAACGTTCCCAGCTACCAAGTTAGGAAACGTTAAATGCTCGGCTTTTTTTTTTGCCCCAAATAGGGAAATGAATATTCAATGAAAAGTAGTCGAATGCCCTTCGTCTCATGTCCCAATAGGCTTATATATCCAACAGCTAGCATTTTGCAGAACCTTATTATACAAACGTGGCGATATATGAACGCGAGTATAGGGCATATGAATTTTCATTTCCATAAAACAGAAATGATACCTTTCAACAGCCATGAATCGAACCTTCGACCTTTGCTTTGTAGCTGGGAACGCTAACCCCTCGACTAATATCACCTCTAATAGAATAATGACTATTCTAATAATTAGATCGAATATCCTTCGTCTCCTATCTTTGTGCAACTGGGTCTTGACCGGTTAAATCCCTCAAGGTTTATAGTACCGAAGCTACTAAATTACAGAGCCTTACTAATAAGAAAATGCTGTATAAGAAGGCGCACTTTTATGGAAAGCATAATACCCTCCATCAGCCAGGAATCGAACCTAGGATGTCTGCTTGTTAGTCGGGAACGCTAACCGCTCGGCTACGATCGCTCCTAATGGGGAAATGACCATTGAATTATAAGTAATCGAATAATCTTCGTATCACATTTTTGAGCAACGGGGTCTAGATCAGGCAAATTTCATCAGGTTCACACTATCAGTAGCTAGCAATTTGTAGAACCCATAACTAAGTGGGCGTATTAACAAGAATATAATGCATGTACATTAGTATAATGTGAATAAGAGCAAGGTTATTAGGTACAGTAGGGTTGAGGGTCAAGTCAATTGGGAGGTGAGTTTGAATGGTGAGAGGCTGGAGGAAGTGAAGTGTTTTAGATATCTGGGAGTGGATCTGTCAGCGGATGGAACCATGGAAGCGGAAGTGGATCATAGGGTGGGGGAGGGGGCGAAAATTTTGGGAGCCTTGAAAAATGTGTGGAAGTCGAGAACATTATCCCGGAAAGCAAAAATGGGTATGTTTGAAGGAATAGTAGTTCCAACAATGTTGTATGGTTGCGAGGCGTGGGCTATGGATAGAGTTGTGCGTAGGAGGATGGATGTGCTGGAAATGAGATGTTTGAGGACAATGTGTGGTGTGAGGTGGTTTGATCGAGTAAGTAACGTAAGGGTAAGAGAGATGTGTGGAAATAAAAAGAGCGTGGTTGAGAGAGCAGAAGAGGGTGTTTTGAAGTGGTTTGGGCACATGGAGAGAATGAGTGAGGAAAGATTGACCAAGAGGATATATGTGTCGGAGGTGGAGGGAACGAGGAGAAGAGGGAGACCAAATTGGAGGTGGAAAGATGGAGTGAAAAGGATTTTGTGTGATCGGGGCCTGAACATGCAGGAGGGTGAAAGGAGGGCAAGGAATAGAGTGAATTGGAGCGATGTGGTATACAGGGGTTGACGTGCTGTCAGTGGATTGAATCAAGGCATGTGAAGCGTCTGGGGTAAACCATGGAAAGCTGTGTAGGTATGTATATTTGCGTGTGTGGACGTGTGTATGTACATGTGTATGGGGGGGGTTGGGCCATTTCTTTCGTCTGTTTCCTTGCGCTACCTCGCAAACGCGGGAGACAGCGACAAAGTATAAAAAAAAAAAAAAAAAAAAAAAAAACATTAGTATAATACATAATATCCTCCAGCAACCAAGACTTGATCCTAGGACCTTTGCATTGTAGTCGAGAACATAAAATGCCCGGCTATTATCGACCCAAATAGGGAAATGAATATTCGATTAAAAGTAATCGAATACCCTTCGACTCAAATCCCTGAGAATTGGGTCCAAACATGTCAAATCCCACAAGGTTGATATCATAAGTACCCAGCCTAGCATTATACAGAACTTTATCGTACAAACGTGGAGGTGTATGAACACGAGACTAAGCAGATGAAGGAGCACTTTCACAGAACAAACACATATACCATCAAAAGGGCAGAACTAGAACCCAGGACATTTGCATTGTAGTTGGGAACTCTAACCGATCAGCTGTGATCGTTCCTAATATGGAATGACCACTCGATTACAAATAATCGAATACCAATCGTCTTATATACTTGAGCAATGGGCTCTAACTGCTCATACACCACCAGGCTCCTTACTGTATAAATGAATAGGCATATCAACAAGACTATACTGTATATGAACGCACACTTTCATAGAATACATAATACTCTCCAACAGCAAGGATGCAAACCGAGGACTTTTGCATGGCTATCGAGAACGCTAACCGCTCGGTTATTATCGCCTCAAATAGGGAAATGACTATTCGATTAAAAGTAATCGAATACCCTTCATCTCAAATCAATGAGCAATTGGGTGAAGGCCTCTCAAATACCATAAGACTCTCATTATAAGCACCTAGCATTTTACAAAACCTATCCGTACAAACGTGGATATATATGAAAAAGAGTATAGGGCATACGAACGTGTACTTACATAGAACGCAAATAAAACTCTACATAGCAAGGACTCGAACCCAAAACCTTTGCGTGGTAGTCTGGAACGCTAACTACTCGGCTAATATTGCCTCTTATAGGGTAATGACCGTTCGTTTACAAGTAATCGAATACCCTTCATATCACTTCCTTGAGCAACGGGGGTTTTGACAGGTCATGCCCCAATAGGTTTATAGTACCAGCAGCCAGAATTTTACAGAACCTTACTCTAGAGAGAATGCGGGATATGAATACGAATATACTGTGCATGAACGAGCACTTTCATAGGAAGCTAATACTCTCCACAAGCTAACCGCTCTACTGTGATTGGTCCTGATAGGGAAATGACTATTGAGTTACAGGTAATCGAATACACTTCGTATCATATCCTTCAGCAAACGGGGTCTAGATCGTCAAATCCCATCAGGCTCATATCATCAGTAGCTAGCACTTGACAGAACCTTACCGTATAAATGAGTAGGCATATTAACAGGAATATAATGCATGCGAATGCACACTTAAGTATAACATAATACCCTCCAATAGCAAGGACTTGAGCCTAGGACCTTTGCATGGTAGTCAAAAACGCTAAATGCTCGGCTCTTATCACCATAATAAGGAAATAACTGTTTGAGTAAAAGTAATCTAATACCTTTTTTCTCAAATCCATGAGAAACTGGGTCTAGACATGTCAAATCCCACAAGGCTCCTACTATTTGGAGCGAGCATTTTAGAGAGGCTTACTGTGTAAACGTGATGATATTGCTAATATAGCTATTGATAGGGTAATGAATATTCTATTACAATTTATCGAATCCCCTTCTTCTCTCATCCTTGAGTAATGGGGTCTTCACCAGGCATATCTCACCAGGCTCATATTACCAGCAGCGAGTATTTTAGAGATCTTTTCTCTAAAATGTGCGGCATATGAACGCACACTTTGAAGATGAGTCACACACACAGACACACAGACACACACACACACACATATATATATATATATATATATATATATATATATATATATATATATATATATATATATATATATATATATATATATATATATATATATATTTATCCCTGGGGATAGGGGATTAAGAATACTTCCCACGTATTCCCTGCGTGTCGTAGAAGGCGACTAAAAGGGGAGGGAGCGGGGGGCTGGAAATCCTCCCCTCTCGTTTTTTTTTTTTTTTGATTTTCCAAAAGAAGGAACAGAGGGGGCCAGGTGAGGATATTCCAAAAAAGGCCCAGTCCTCTGTTCTTAACGCTACCTCGCTAACGCGGGACATGGCGAATAGTTTAAAAAAAAAAAAAAAAAAAAAAAAAATATATATATATATATATATATATATATATATATATATATATATATATATATATATATATATATATATATTATATTTTTTTATTATACTTTGTCGCTGTCTCCCGCGTTTGCGAGGTAGCGCAAGGAAACAGACGAAAGAAATGGCCCCCCCCCCCCATACACATGTATATACATACGTCCACACACGCAAATATACATACCTACACAGCTTTCCATGGTTTACCCCAGACGCTTCACATGCCTTGATTCAATCCACTGGCAGCACGTCAACCCCGGTATACCACATCGCTCCAATTCCCTCTATTCCTTGCCCTCCTTTCACCCTCCTGCATGTTCAGGCCCCGATCACACAAAATCTTTTTCACTCCATCTTTCCACCTCCAATTTGGTCTCCCTCTTCTCCTCGTTCCCTCCACCTCCGACACATATATCCTCTTGGTCAATCTTTCCTCACTAATTCTCTGCATGTGCCCAAACCACTTCAAAACACCCTCTTCTGCTCTCTCAACCACGCTCTTTTTATTTCCACACATCTCTCTTACCCTTACGTTACTCACTCGATCAAACCACCTCACACCACACATTGTCCTCAAACACCTCATTTCCAGCACATCCATCCTCCTGCTCACAACTCTATCCATAGCCCACGCCTCGCAACCATACAACATTGTTGGAACCACTATTCCTTCAAACATACACATTTTTGCTTTCCGAGATAATGTTCTCGACTTCCACACATTCTTCAAGGCCCCCAGAATTTTCGCCCCCTCCCCCACCCTATGATCCACTTCCGCTTCCATGGTTCCATCCGCTGCCAGATCCACTCCCAGATACCTAAAACACTTCACTTCCTCCAGTTTTTCTCCATTCAAACTCACCTCCCAATTGACTTGACCCTCAACCCTACTGTACCTAATAACCTTGCTCTTATTCATATTTACTCTTAACTTTCTTCTTCCACACACTTTACCAAACTCAGTCACCAGCTTCTGCAGCTTCGCACATGAATCAGCCACCAGCGCTGTATCATCAGCGAACAACAACTGACTCACTTCCCAAGCTCTCTCATCCCCAACAGACTTCATACTTGCCCCTCTTTCCAAAACTCTTGCATTTACCTCCCTAACAACCCCATCCATAAACAAATTAAACAACCATGGAGACATCACACACCCCTGCCGCAAACCTACATTCACTGAGAACCAATCACTTTCCTCTCTTCCTACACGTACACAAGTATATATATATATATATATATATATATATATATATATATATATATATATACATATATATATATATATATATATATATATATATATATATATATATATATATATATATATATATATATATATATATATATATATATATATACATATATATATATATATATATATATATATATATATATATATATATATATATATATATATATATATATATATATATATATATATATATATATATATATATATATATATATATATATATATATATTTTTTATTTTTATAATGCTTTGTCGCTGTCTCCCGCGTTTGCGAGGTAGCGCAAGGAAACAGACGAAAGAAATGGCCCACCCCCCCCCCCATACACATGTATATACATACTTCCACACACGCAAATATACATACCTACACAGCTTTCCATAGCTTACCCCAGACGCTTCACATGCCTTGATTCAATCCACTGACGGCACGTCAACCCCGGTATACCACATCGCTCCAATTCACTCTATTCCTTGCCCTCCTTTCACCCTCCTGCATGTTCATGCCCCGATCACACAAAATCTTTTTCACTCCATCTTTCCACCTCCAATTTGGTCTCCCTCTTCTCCTTGTTCCCTCCACCTCCGACACATATATCCTCTTGGTCAATCTTTCCTCACTCATTCTCTCCATGTGCCCAAACCACTTCAAAACACCCTCTTCTGCTCTCTCAACCACGCTCTTTTTATTTCCACACATCTCTCTTACCCTTACGTTACTCACTCGATCAAACCACCTCACACCACACATTGTCCTCAAACATCTCATTTCCAGCACATCCATCCTCCTGCGCACAACTCTATCCATAGCCCACGCCTCGCAACCATACAACATTGTTGGAACCACTATTCCTTCAAACATACCCATTTTTGCTTTCCGAGATAATGTTCTCGACTTCCAATCATTCTTCAAGGCCCCCAGAATTTTCGCCCCCTCCCTCACCCTATGATCCACTTCCGCTTCCATGGTTCCATCCGCTGCCAGATCCACTCCCAGATATCTAAAACACTTCACTTCCTCCAGTTTTTCTCCATTCAAACTCACCTCCCAATTGACTTGAACCTCAACCCTACTGTACCTAATAACCTTGCTCTTATTCACATTTACTCTTAACTTTCTTCTTCCACACACTTTACCAAAATCAGTCACCAGCTTCTGCAGTTTCTCACATGAATCAGCCACCAGCGCTGTATCATCAGCGAACAACAACTGACTCACTTCCCAAGCTCTCTCATCCCCAACAGACTTCATACTTGCCCCTCTCTCCAAAACTCTTGCACTTACCTCCCTAACAACCCCATCCATAAACAAATTAAACAACCATGGAGACATCACACACCCCTGCCGCAAACCTACATTCACTGAGAACCAATCACTTTCCTCTCTTCCTACACGTACACATGCCTTACATCCTCGATAAAAACTTTTCACTGCTTCTAACAACTTTCCTCCCACACCATATATTCTTAATACCTTCCACAGAGCATCTCTATCAACTCTATCATATGCCTTCTCCAGATCCATAAATGCTACATACAAATCCATTTGCTTTTCTAAGTATTTCTCACATACATTCTTCAAAGCAAACACCTGATCCACACATCCTCTACCACTTCTGAAACCACACTGCTCTTCCCCAATCTGATGTTCTGTACATGCCTTCACCCTCTCAATCAATACCCTCCCATATAATTTACCAGGAATACTCAACAAACTTATACCTCTGTAATTTGAGCACTCACTCTTATCCCCTTTGCCTTTGTACAATGGCACTATGCACGCATTCCGCCAATCCTCAGGCACCTCACCATGAGTCATACATACATTAAATAACCTTACCAACCAGTCAACAATACAGTCACCCCCTTTTTTAATAAATTCCACTGCAATACCATCCAAACCTGCTGCCTTGCCGGCTTTCATCTTCCGCAAAGCTTTCACTACCTCTTCTCTTTTTACCAAATCATTTTCCCTAACCCTCTCACTTTGCACACCACCTCGACCAAAACACCCTATATCTGCCACTCTATCATCAAACACATTCAACAAACCTTCAAAATACTCACTCCATCTCCTTCTCACATCACCACTACTTGTTATCACCTCCCCATTTGCGCCCTTCACTGAAGTTCCCATTTGCTCCCTTGTCTTACGCACTTTATTTACCTCCTTCCAGAACATCTTTTTATTCTCCCTAAAATTTAATGATACTCTCTCACCCCAACTCTCATATATATATATATATATATATATATATATATATATATATATATATATATATATATATATATATATATATATATATATATATATATATATATATATATATATATATATATATATATATATATATATATATATACATATATATATATATATACATATATATATATATATATATATATATATATATATATATATATATATATATATATATATATATATATATATATATATATATATATATATATATATATATAGGGGATAGGGGAGAAAGAATACTTCCCACGTATTCCCTGCGTGTCGTAGAAGGCGACTAAAAGGGAAGGGAGCGGGGGGCTGGAAATCCTCCCCTCTCGTTTTTTTTTTTTTTTTTTTTTTTTTTTCCCAAAAGAAGGAACAGAGAAGAGGGCCAGGTGAGGATATTCCCTCAAAGGCCCAGTCCTCTGTTCTTAACGCTACCTCGCTATCGCGGGAAATGGCGAATAGTATAAAAAAAAAAAAATGAAATATATATATATATATATATATATATATATATATATATATATATATAAGTCGCTGTCTCCCACCTTAGCGAGGTAGCGCAAGGAAACAGACGAAAGAATGGCCCAACCCGCCCATATACACATATATATACATACACGTCCACACACGCAAATATACATACCAATACATCTCAATGTACACATATACATACACACACAGACATGTACATATATACACATTTACGTAATTTATACTGTATGCCTTTATTTGTTCCCATCGCCACCTCGCCACACATGGAATAACATCCCCCTCCCCCTCATGTGTGCAAGGTAGCGCTAGGAAAAGACAACAAAGGCCCCATTCGTTCACACTCACTCTCTACCAGTCATGTGATAATGCACCAAAACCACAGCTCCCTATCCACATCCAGGCCCCACACACTTTCCATGGTTTACACCAGACGTTTCACATACCCTGGTTCAATCCATTGGCAGCACGTCGATCCTGGTATACCACATCGTTCCAATTCACTCTATTCCTTGCACGCCTTTCACCCTCCTCCATGTTCAGGCCCCGATCACTCAAAATCTTTTTCACTCCATCTTTCCACCTCCAATTTGGTCTCCCACTTCTCCTCGTTCCCTCCACCTCTGACACATATATCCTCTTGGTCAATCTTCCCTCACTCATTCTCTCCATGTGACCAAACCATTTCAAAACACCCTCTTCTGCTCTCTCAACCACACAATTTTTATTTCCACACATCTCTCTTACCCTTACATTACTTACTCGATCAAAACTCCTCACATCATATATTGTCCTCAAACACCTCATTTCCAGCACATCCACCCTCCTGCGCACAACTCTATCCATAGCCCACGCCTCGCAACCATACAACATTGTTGGAACCACTATTCCTTCAAACGTACCCATTTTTGCTTTCCGAGAGAATGTTCTCGACTTCCAAACATTCTTCAAGGCTCCCAGAATTTTCACCTCCTCCCCCACCCTCTGGTTCACTTCCGCTTCCATGGTTCCATCCGCTGCCAGATCCACTCCCAGATATCTAAAACACTTTAATTCCTCCAGTTTTTCTCCATTCAAACTTACATCCAAATTGACTTGACCCTCATCCCTCATCACTCTTAACTTTCTTCTTCACACACTTTACCAAACTCAATCACCAGCTTCTGCAGTTTCTCACATGAATCAGCCACCAGCGCTGTATCATCAGCGAACACCAACTGACTCACTTCCCAAGCTCTCTCATCCACAACAGACTGCATACTTGCCCCTCTTTCCAAAACTCTTGCATTCACCTCCCTAACAACCCCATCCATAAACAAATTAAACAACCATGGAGACATCACACACCCCTGCCGCAAACCTACAATCACTGAGAACCAATCACTTTCCTCTCTTCCTACACGTACATAGGCCTTACATCCTTTATAAAAACTTTTCACTGCTTCTAACAACTTGCCTCCCACACCATATATTCTTAAAACCTTCCACAGAGCATCTCTATCAACTCTCATATGCCTTCTCCAGATCCATAAATGCTACATACAAATCCATTTGTTTTTCTAAGTATTTCTCACATACATTCTTCAAAGCAAACACCTGATCCACACATCCTCTACCACTTCTGAAACCACACTGCTCTTCCCCAATCTGATGCTCTGTACATGCCTTCACCCTCTCAATCAATACTCTCCCATATAATTTACCAGGAATACTCAACAAACTTATACCTCTGTAATGTGAGCACTCACTCTTATCCCCTTTGCATTTGTACAATGGCACTATGCACGCATTCCGCCAATCCTCAGGCACCTCACCAGGAATCATAAATACATTAAATAACCTTACCAACCAGTCAACAATACAGTCACCCCCTTTTTTAATAAATTCCACTGCAATACCATGCAAACCTGCTGCCTTGCCGGCTTTCATCTTCCGTAAAGCTTTTACTACCTCTTCTCTATTTACCAAATCATTTTCCCTAACCCTCTCACTTTGCACACCACCTCGACCAAAACACCCTATATCTGCCACTCTATCATCAAACACATTCAACAAACCTTCAAAATACTCACTCCATCTCCTTCTCACATCACCACTACTTGTTATCACCTCCCCATTAGCCCCCTTCACTGAAGTTCCCATTTGCTCCCTTGTCTTACGCACTTTATTTACCTCCTTCCAAAACATCTTTTTATTCTCCCTGAAATTTAATGATATTCTCTCACCCCAACTCTATGTGATAGAGTGTAAGAAAGTAAATTCTCGATTGATATGGGTAAAACTGAAAGTTGATGGAGAGAGATGGGTGATTATTGGTGCATATGCACCTGGGCATGAGAAGAAAGATCATGAGAGGCAAGTGTTTTGGGAGCAGCTGAATGAGTGTGTTAGTGGTTTTGATGCACAAGACCGGGTTATAGTTATGGGTAATTTGAATGCAAAGGCGAGTAATGTGGCAGTTGAGTGAATAACTGGTGTACATGGAGTGTTCAGTTTTGTAAATGGAAATGGTGAAGAGCTTGTAGATTTATGTGCTGAAAAAGGACGGGTGATTGGGAATACCTGGTTTAAAAAGCGAGATATACATAAGTATACGTATGTAAGTAGGAGAGATGGCCAGAGAGCGTTATTGGATTTCGTGTTAATTGATAGACGCACGAAAGAGAGACTTTTGGATATTAATGTGCTGAGAGGTGCAACTGGAGGGATGTCTGATCATTATCTTTTGGAGGCGAAGGTGAAGATTTGTGGGGGTTTTCAGAAAAGAAGAATGTTGGCGTGAAGATAGTGGTGAGAGTAAGTGAGCTTGTGAAGGAGACTTGTGTGATGAAATACCAGGAGAGACTGAGTACAGAATGGAAAAAGGTGAGAACAAAGGAGGTAAGGGGAGTGGGGGAGGAATGGGTTGTATTTAGGGAAGCAGTGATGGCTTGCGCAAAAGATGCTTGTGGCATGAGAAGCGTGGGAGGTGGGTTGATTAGAAAGGGTAGTGAGTAGTGGAATGAAGAAGTAAGATTATTAGTGAAAGAGAAGAGAGGCTTTTGGACGATTTTTGCAGGGAAAAAATACAAATGATATATATATATATATATATATATATATATATATATATATATATATATATATATATATATATATTTTTTTTTTTTTTTTTTTTTTTTTTTTTCATACTATTCGCCATTTCCCGCGATAGCGAGGTAGCGTTAAGAACAGAGGACTGGGCCTTTGAGGGAATATCCTCACCTGGCCCTCTTCTCTGTTCCTTCTTTTGGAAAAAAAAAAAAAAAAAAAAGAGAGGGGAGGATTTCCAGCCCCCCGCTCCCTTCCCTTTTAGTCGCCTTCTACGACACGCAGGGAATACGTGGGAAGTATTCTTTCTCCCCTATCCCCAGGGAATATATATATATATATATATATATATATATATATATATATATATATATATATATATATATATATATATATATATATATATATATATATATATATATATATATATATATTTTTTTTTTTTTTACGGAATCAGTGATGGATTGCGCAAAAGATGCTTGTGGCATGAGAAGAGTGGGAGGTGGGTTGATTAGAAAGGGTAGTGAGTGGTGGGATGAAGAAGTAAGATTATTAGTGAAAGAGTAGAGAGAGGCATTTGGACGATTTTTGCAGGGAAAAAATGCAATTGAGTGGGAGATGTATAAAAAGAAAGAGACAGGAGGTCAAGAGAAAGGTGCAAGAGGTGAAAAAAAGGGCAAATGAGAGTTGGGGTGAGAGAGTATCATCAAATTTTAGGGAGAATAAAAAGATGTTCTGGAAGGAGGTAAATAAAGTGCGTAAGACAAGGGAGCAAATGGGAACTTCAGTGAAGGGTGCAAATGGGGAGGTGAAAACAAGTAGTGGTGATGTGAGAAGGAGATGGAGTGAGTATTATGAAGGTTTGTTGAATGTGTATGATGATAGAGTGGCAGATATAGGGTGTTTTGGTCGAGGTGGTGTGCAAAGTGAGAGGGTTAGGGAATATGATTTGGTAAACAGAGAAGAGGTAGTAAAAGCTTTGCGGAAGATGAAAGCCGGCAAGGCAGCAGGTTTGGATGGTATTCCAGTGGAATTTATTAAAAAAGGGGGTGACTGTATTGTTGACTGGTTGGTAAGGTTATTTAATGTATGTATGACTCATGGTGAGGTGCCTGAGGATTGGCGGAATGCGTCCATAGTGCCATTGTACAAAGGCAAAGGGGATAAGAGTGAGTGCTCAAATTACAGAGGTATAAGTTTGTTGAGTATTCCTGGTAAATTATGTGGGAGGGTATTGATTGAGAGGGTGAAGGCATGTACAGAGCATCAGATTGGGGAAGAGCAGTGTGGTTTCAGAAGTGGTAGAGGATGTGTGGATCAGGTGTTTGCTTTGAAGAATGTATGTGAGAAATACTTAGAAAAGCAAATGGATTTGTATGTAGCATTTATGGATCTGGAGAAGGCATATGATAGAGTTGATAGAGATGCTCTGTGGAAGGTGTTAAGAATATATATATATATATATATATATATATATATATATATATATATATATATATATATATATATATATATATATATATATATATATATATATATATATATATATATATATATATATATATATATATATATATATATATATATATATATATATATGTATACATATATAGGAGCTTTGCATGGTAGTCGATAACTCTAACCGCTCATCTATGATAACCTTTTATAGGGAAATGACTTTTCCATTATAAGTAATCGAAGACCCTTCGTATCACATCCTTGAGCAACAGAGTCTAAACTGGTTAAATCCCAATAGGCTTATTCTACAGGAGGCAAGCGAGCAAGGATTCGAATCCAGCACCTTTATTTGTCAGTTGAGAACGCAACCGCTCGCCTACAATCGCAACTAATAGGAAAATGGCTGTTGTAAAACAAATAATCGAATACCCTTCGTATCACATCACTCAGCAACATGGTCTTCACAGGTCAAACCCCACCAAGCTCATATTACCAGCAGCAAGTATTTTACAGACCCTTATTCTAAAGACAATGGGGGATATGAATACGGATATACTGTATATGAACGCGCACTCTCATAAAAAGCATAATAACTTCCAACAGCCAGAATTCTAGCCCAGAAACTTTACGCGTTAGTCGGAAAAGCTAACCGTTCTCCTAAGATTGTCTGTGATAGGGAAATGACTAATGGATCATAAGTAATCGAATACCCTTCGTATCACATCCTTGAGCAACGGGGTCTAATGGGTAAAATCCAATCAGGCAAACATTATCAGTAGCTAGCACTTTGCAGAATCTTCCGCTATAAATGAGGGGGCATATTAACAAGACTGTAATGCATATGAATGCATACTTTCGTATAACACATAAACACTAACTGTTTGGCTATCATCGCCCCAGAGAGGGAAATAACTATTCGATTAAATGTAATCGAAAACCCTTCGGCTCAAATCGTTGGGAATTGAGTCTAGACGTCATATCTCAAAAGGCACATATTATAAACAGCATGCACTTTACAGAACCTTACGTGGAGATTATGAACACGAGGGCATATGAACGAGCACTTTCATAGAACCAGTAGCTATCATTTAAAGGAACACTGCTGTAGAAATGAGCAAGAGTACCAACAAAAATATAATGCATGTGAACGCACATTTCAAAGAACATATGATTCTCTCAAACATCCAGGACTCGAAACTAGGACCCTTGCATGGTAGTCGAGAACTCTAACCACTCGTCTATGATCGCCTCTAAGGGGAAATGGCTATTCGATTATAAGTAATCTAATACCCTTCGTCTCATTTCCGTTAGGAATTAAGTCTAGACCAGTCAAATCCCAAAAGGCTCATATTATGAGGAGCTAGCATTTTACGAAAACTTACTCTAAGGACAATGAGGAATATGAATACGAGAAAAAGCATATGAACCTGTACTTACATAGAACACAACTAACTTCCTCCAACACTCAGGACTCAAACCCAGGACCTTTGGGTGGTTGTCGGAAACGCTAACCACTCGGCTATTATAAGCCCTTGACAGGATAATGACTATTCGATTACATGTAATCGAATACCCTTCTGGCCCCATTCTTAAGCAGTGGTGTCTTAACCTGTCAAATCCCACCAGGCTCACATTACCAGCAGCTAGTATTTTAAAGGAACTTACTCTACGGACAATGAGAAATATAGATATAAATATTCTGTATAGATCGCTCACTTTCAGAGAAAATATAAAACCCTCTAACAACCTTGACTCGAGCCCAGGACCTTAGCCTAGTAGGCAAAAACGCTAGTCGCTCAGCTATGATCGTTTCTAATAGGGAAATGACTTTTCCATTACATATAATCGAATACCCTTCGTCTGATATACCATCTGGTTCAAATTACCAAAAGTTAGAATTTTACAGAACCTTACTCAACACACGTGAAGGTATATGAACATAAAAAAAGCTTTGAATATTAACGAGCACTTTCCTTGAAAGCATACCCTCCAAAAAGCAGGACTGGATCCCAGGACTTTGCGTTGTAGTTAGGAACGATATCCGATCAGCTATGATTGCTCCTAATAGGGAAATGACTATGCGATCACAAGTAATCGAGTACCCTTCGTCTCACCTACATAAACAACGAGGTCTGCACCGCTCAAATCCCATTAGGCATACATTACCAATACCTAGCACTTAAAGGAACCTTGCTGTATAAATGGGTAGGCATATTAACAAGAATGTAATGCATATGAACGCACATTTTCATAGTATACATAATTTTCTCAATCAGGCAGAACCTTTGCATGGTAGTCGGCTATGATCTAACCGAACAGGGAAATGACTACTTGATTATAAGTAATCGAATACCTTCGTATCACATCCTGGAGCAACGGGGTCGGTCAAATTCCATCAGGCTCATATTACAAGCGGCAAACATTCTACAGAATAATATTGTGCAAACGCGGGGATATATGAATGCAAATATAGTGCATATAAACGTGCACTTACATAGAAAACATATTACTTTCCAACAACAAGGACTCGAACCCAGAACGTTTGCATGTTAGTCACAAAAGCTAACAGCTTGGCTGTAATGACGCCTTTTAGGGAATTGACTATTTGATTACAAATAATCGAACACTCTTCATCTCACCTCCATGAGCAACAGGTTATAGACCATATAAACCCCATCAGGCTAACATACCAGCAGCTGGTATCTCCAGACACTTACTATATAGACATGAAGATATATGAACAATAATAGAGTGTTTATGAACGCGCACTTTCAAATAACAGCAGGGACTCGAAACAAGGACCTTTGTGTGGTAGATGTGAACGCTGACCGCTCAGCATTGATTGCTCCAATTCGATTGCAAGTAATCAAATACTCTTTGTTTTACATCCATGAGGAACGGGGTCTAGACCGGTCAAATCCCATCGGGTTCATATTACGATCAACTACCATTTTACGGAAGTATACTGTACAAACGCGGGGGTATATGAACATAAATGTAGTGCAAATCAACGCACACTTTCATAGAAAACATAATTCTCTCCAACAGCCAGAAGTCGAACCTAGAAAAATTGCGTGGTAGTCAGGAACGCTTACCAATCGGCTATGATCACCCGTGATAGTGAAATGACTATTTGATTACAAGTAATCAAACACCTTTCGTCTCATATCAGTGACCAACAAGCTCTAGCTACCACTTTCCAGAGCCTTACTGTGTATAAATAGAGGTATATAAACAAGAATATTTCGTAAGAACGTGCACTTTCATAGATTATATAATACACTTCCACAGCAAGAACTCTAAAACAGGACCTTTGAAGGTTATCATGTGCTCTATGAAGTGCGCGTTCATATACTTGGCAACGCTACCCGCTCAGCTATGATAGCCTCTGCTAGGGAAATGGTTATCGATGAAGATTAATCGAATACCATTCATCGCATATCCATAAGCAACGGGGTCTGGAGAGGTCAGATCTCATCAGGCTCACATTAACAGCAACTAGTGTTTTACGGAACCTTACTGTATAAACGTGCTGACATATGAACAAAAATATGGTGCATATGAACATCAACTTTCATATAACACATAATGGTCACCAAAAACCAAGTCTCAATCCCAGGGCCATTGCTTGGTAGTGGGGAACGCTGATCGAATGCCTATCGTCTAGTATCCATGAGGAGAGGGATCTAGACCTATCAGACCCCATCAAATTCACATTACAAGCAGCTCGCATTTTACCGAATCTTATTATATAAACGTAGAGATATGTATGAACACGAGTATAGTGCATATTAACACATATTTTCATATAACATATAATACCCTCCAACATCCAGGTCTCAAATCCAGGAACTATGCATGGTAGTCAGGAACGCGGACCGCTCAGCTATGATCGCCCTTTATTGGTATATGATTATTCTAGTACAAGTATTCGAATACCCTTCGTCTCATATCCTTGAGCAATAGGGTCTAGAATAGTAATATCCCATCAGGCTCCCAATAACAACGGCTAGAATTTTACAGAACGTCATTGTACAAACGTGGAGAAATATAAAACACGAGTATAGTGCATATGAAAACATTCTTTTATAGAACATGTAATACCCTCCAAATGCCAAAACTTGAGCCTAGGAGCTTTGCTTGGTAGTGGGGAATACTGATCGCTCTTAGAATAGAATATATGAACAAGAATATATTGTATATGAACGCGCACTTTCATAGAGCTCATGTTAACCTCCAACACCCAGGACTCCAAACCAAGATCTTTGTGTGGTAGGTGGTAACACTAACCGCCCAACTGAGATCCCCTTGATATGGGAGTGACTATTAGATTACAAGCAATCGAACACTCTTATTATCATATCCTAGAGAACGGGGTCTAGATCGATCAAATACCATCATGCTGACATTACCAGCTGCAAACGCTTTACCAAACCTTACTGGATAAACGCAGAGGAATATAAACTAGAATATAGAGCATAAAAAAGCAAACTTTCAAAGAAAACATAATACTCAGCAACAGCCGGAAATCGAACCCAGAATCTTTGCCTGGTAGTCGGAAATACTAACCGCTCAATATGATCACACCCAGAAAGGAAATGGGTATTCGATTACAAATTATCGAACAACCTTCCAATCATGTCCTTCAGCAACAGGATGTTTAAATCCTAGCAGGCTCACAATACCAGCAAGTAGTATTTTGCAGAACCTCACTCTACAAACGTTTAGGTATATGAACACAAATATAGTGCATATGAACATGCACTTTCAAAGAACACATGATACCCTTCAACAGCTAGGTCTCGAACCTAAGATCTTTGTATGGTAGTCGAGAACTCTTAACCACTCTGCTATGATTGCACTTAATAGGGGAATGACAATGCGACTATGAGTAATCGAATACCCTTCTTATCACATCCTTCAACAACGGGGTGTAGACCAGTCAGATCGAAACAGGGTCATATTACAAACAGCAAGCATTTAAGAGTCTTTCTTTACAAACACGGAGATGTATGAAGTGCCTGAGGATTGGCGTAATGCAAAGGGGATAAAGGTGAGTGTTCAAATTGCAGAGGAAATTATACGGATGGGTATTAACTGAAATGGTGAAGGCATGTACAGAGCAACAAACTGGGGAAGAGCAGTGTGGTTTCAGAAGTGGCAGAGGATGTGTGGATCAGGTGTCTGCTTTGAGAAATGTGTTAAAATCACTTAGAAAAACAGATGGATTTGTATGTAGCATTTATGGATCGGGAGAAGGCATATGGTAGGGTTGATAGAGATGCTTTGTGGAAGGTCTTAAGAGTATATGGTGTGGAAGGTAAGTGGCTGGAAGCATTGAAAAGTTTTTACTAAGGATGTAAGGCATGTGTACGAGTAGGAAGAGAGAGTGATTGGTTCCTAGTGAATGTCGGTCTACGGCAGGGATGTGTGATGTCTTTATGGCTGTTTAATTTGTTTCTGAATGGTGTGGTTAGGGTGGTAAATGCAAGAGTTTTGGAGAGAGGTTCTGGGAAGTGAGTCACTTATTATTCGCCGATGATACAGCTCTGGTGGCTGATTCGAGTGAGAAACTGCAGAAGCAGATGACTGAGTTTGGAAAATATGTGAATGGAGAAAGTTGAGAGTAAATGTGAACAAGAACAAGGTTATTAGGTTTGGTAGGGTTGAGGGACAAGTTAATTAGGATGTAAGTTTGAATGGAAAAACATTGGAGGAAGTGAAGTGTTTTAGATATCTGGAAGTGGAATTAAGAGCTAATAGAACCATAGATACGGAAGTAATTCACAGAGTGGGGGAGAGGGCGAAAGTTCTGCGTGCGATGAAGTTTATGTGGAAGGAGAGAACTTTATCTCGGAGAGCAAAATGGGTATGTTTGAAGAATGGTAGTTCCAGCAATGTTATATGGTTGCAAGGCATGGACTATAGATACGGTTGTTGTACGGAGGAGGTTAGATGTGTTGGAAACTAAATGTTTCAGGACAATATGTGGTGTGGGGTGGTTTGATCGAGCAAGTAAAGGAAGGGCAAGAGAAATGTATGGAAATAAAAAGAGTGTGGCCCAGAGAGCAGAAGAAGGTGTGTTGAAATGGTTTGGACATATGAGAGAATGAATGAAGAAAGATTGACAAAGAGGCTATATGTGCCAGAGGTGGTGGGAACGAGAAGTGGGAGACCAAATTGGAGGTGGAAGGATAGAGTGAAAAATATTTTGAGCGATCGGGGCCTGAACATACAGGAGGGTAAAAGGCGTGCAAGGAATTGAATGAATTGGAGCGATGTGGTACACCGGGGTCGACGTGCTGTCACTGGACTGAACCAGGGCATGTGAAACGTCTGGGGTAATCCGTGGAAAGGTCTGTGGGGCCTGGATGCGGATACGGAGCTCTTCTTTCGGTGCATTACTCATGACAGCTAGAGACCGAGTGTGAACGAATGTGGCCTTTTTTGTTTGTTTTCATGGCGCTACCTCGCTGAAGCAGGGGGTAGCGATGCTGTTTCCTGGGGGATGGGGTAGCACCAGGAATAGATGAAGGCACGTAAGTATGAATATGTATATGTCTGTGCATGTGTATGCATATATATGTTTATGTGTATATCTTGATATGTATATGTATATGTGTGTATATGTGTGTGCATGGGGGCTTTTGCGTATACATGTGTACATAAGTGGATGGGCCATTCTTCGTCTGTTTACTGGTGCGACCTCGCTGACAACGGAAACGGCGATCAAGTATGATGATAATAGGGGAGAAAGAAAACTTCCCACGCGTTCCCCACGTGTCGTAAAAGAGGGTGGGAGCGGGGGGCTGGAGTCCCCCCTTTGTATTTAAATTTCTAAAAAGGGAACAAAAAAAGGAGTCAAGCGGAGAGTACTCATCCTTCCCGAAGGCTCAGACTGGGGTGTCTGAATGTGTGTAGATGTAACAAGATGAGAAGAAAAGAGAGATAGGTAGTATGTCTGAGGACAGAAACTTGAAAGTTTTGGCTCTGAATGAAACGAAGCTCAAGGGTAAAGGGAAAGAATGGTTTGGGAATGTCTTGGGGGTAAAGTCAGGGGTTGGTGAGAAAACAAGAGCAAAGGAAGGAGTAGTACTTCTCTTGGAGCACGAGATGTGGGAGTATGTGATATACTGTAAGAAAGTAAGTTCTAGATTGATGTGGGTAAAGCTGAAAGCGCTTGGAGATAGATGGGTGATCATTTGTGCCTATACGCCTGGTCATGAGAAGAAAAATTATGAGCGGCAAGTGTTTTGGGAGCAGCTGAGTGAGTGTGTTAGCAGTTTTGATGCACAGAACCAGGTTATAGTGATGGGTGATTTGAATGCGAAGGAGAGTTATATGGCATTGAGAGTATAATTTTGTACAATGGATGTCCAGTGTTGTAAATGGAAATGATGAAGAGCTTGTAGATTTGTGTGCTGAAAAGGAACTGCTGATTGGGAATATCTAGTTTAAAAAGAGAGATATACATAAGTATACACATGTGAGTAGGCGGGATGGTCAAAGGGCGAAATTGGATTACACGTTAATTGATAGGCGCGTAAAAGAGGGACTTTTGGAAGTACGTCTTCTGAGAGGGGCAGCTGGAGGAATGTCTGATCACTATTTTGTGGAGGCGAAGATGAAGATTTGTGGAGGTTTTCAGAAAAAAAAGAGAGAATGTTAGGGAAAAGAGAATGGTAAGAGTGAGTGAGCTTCGAAAGGAGATTTGTATGAGAAAGTACCAGGAGAGATTGAGCGTAGGATGGCAAAAGGTGAGAGCAAATGGCGTGAAGGGAGTGGTGGAGGAATGGGATGTATTTAGGGAAGCAGTGATGGTTTGCGCAAAAGATGCATGTGGCATGAGAAAGGTGGGAGGTGGGCTGATTACAAAGGGTGGTGAGTGGTGGGATGAAGAAGTGAGTTTGTATGAGAAAGAGAAGAGAGACGCGTTTGGACGAGTTTGTGCAGGGAAGTAATGCAAATAACTTGCGTAAGACCAAAGAACAAATGGGAACATTGGTGAAGGGGGCTAATGTGGAGGGAATAACAAGTAGTGATGAAGTGAGAAGTAGATGGAGTGTGTATTTTCAAGGTTTGTTGAATGTGCTTGATGATAGAGTGGCAGATAGTGGGAGTTTTGGTCGGGGTGGTATGCGAAGTGAGAGGGTCAGGGAGAATGGTTTGGTAAATAGAGAAGAGATAGCGAAAGCTTTGCGGAAGATGAAAGCCGATAAGGCAGTGGTTTTCGATGGTGTTGCAGTGGAATTTATCAAATAAGGGGTTGACTGTGTTGTTGATTTGTTGGTAGGGATATTCAATGTAAGAATAGATCATGGTGAAGTGCCTGAGGATTGGAGGAGTGGATGCATGACGCTAATGTACAAAGGCAAAGGAGATAAAGGCGAGTGTTCAAATTACAGAGGCATAAGTTTGTTTAGTATTCCTGAGAAATTACATAGGAGGGTATTGATTGAGATGGTAGAGGCATGTGCAGAGCATCAGATTGGGGAAGAGCAGTGTGGTTTCAGAAGTGGTAGAGGCTGTGTAGATCAGGTGTTTGCTTTGAAAAATGTATGTGAGAAATACATAGATAAACAGATGGATTTGTATGTAGCATTTCTATATCTGGAGAATGCATATGATAGGGTTGATAGAGATGCTCTGTGGAAGGTTTTAAGAGTATATGGTGTAGGAGGTAAATTGCTGAAATCAGTGAAAGGTTTTTACTAAGGATGTAAGGCATGTGTACAAGTAGGAAGAGAGGAAAGTGATTGGTTCCCAGTGAACGTCTGTTTCCAGCAGGGGTGCGTGATGTCTCCATGGACATTTTTATTGTGTATGAATGGAGTGGTTAGGGATGTGAATTCAAGAGTTTTGGAGAGAGGGGCAAGTATGCAGTCTGTTGTGGATGAGAGAGTTTGAGAAGTGAGTCAGTTGTTGTTCGCTGATCATATAGCGTAGCTTGCTGATTTGGGTGAGAAACTGCAGAAGCTGGCTACTAAGTTTGGTGGAGTCTGTGGAAGGAGAAAATTGAGAGTAAATGTGAGCATGAGGTAGGTTATTAGGTTCAATAGGGTTGAGGCCAAGTTGTTTGGGAGGTGAATCTTAATGGAGAAAAACTGGAGGAAGTGAATTATTTTAGATATATGAGAGTGAACTTAGTAGCGGATGGAACCATAGAAGCGGAAGTGAGTCATAGGGTGGGGTAGTGGGTGAAGGTTCTGGGAGCGTTGAAGAATGTGTAGAAGGTGAGCACGTTATCTCGGAGAGCAAAAATGGGTATGTCTGAAGGAATAGTGGTTCCAACATGAACAATGTTATATGGTTGTGAGGCGTGGGCTATGTATAGGGTTGTCCGGGGGAGGGTGGATGTGTTGGAAATGAAATGTTTTAGGACAATATGTGGTGTGAGGTGGTTTGATCGATTTAGGAATGAAAGGGCACGAAGGATGTGTGGTAGTAAAAAGAGTGTGGTTCAGAGAGCAGAAGAGGATGTGATGAAATGGTTTGGACATATGGAAGGAATGAGTGGGAGTGATTGACAAAGAGGATATATGTGTCAGAGGTTGAGGGAACGAGAAGTGGGAGACAAAATTGGAAGTGGAAGGATGGAGTAAAAAAGATTATGAGCGAACGGGGCCTTACCATTCAGGAGGGGGAAAGGCGTTCAAGGAATAGAGTGATTGGAAACGGTGTGGTATACCGGGCTCGTGCTGTCAATGGATTGAACCAGGGCATATGAAGCGTCTGGGGTGAACCATGGAAAGTTTTGTGTGGCCTGGATGTGGATGCCCCTATGTGGTTTCTGTGCATTATGCATGACAGCTGGAGACTGAGTGTGAACGAATGTGGCCTTTGTTGTCTTTTCATAGCGCTACCCCGCGCCTGCTCGGGGGGAGGGGGTTTTCATTTCATGAGTGGCGGGTTGGCGACGAGAATGGATGAAGGCAGCAAGTATGAATACATACATGTGTATATATGTATATGTCTGTTTATGTATATGTATGTATACGTTGAAATTTGCCTGAGTGGGCGTGTATGCGTACATGTGTACATGGGTAGGTTGGGCCATTCTTTCGTCTGTTTCCTTGCGCTACTTCGCTAACGCGGGAAACAGCGACAAAGTATGATAATGATGATAGATAATGATAAGTAATAATGATGATGATAATAATAATGATGATAATAATAATGATGAAAATAATAATATTAATAATGAAGATAATAATAATGATAACAATAATAATAATAATGATGATAATGATAATAATTATGATAATAATAATGATGATAATAATGATAATAATAATGATAATAATAATAGCGAAAAAATGCAAATGAGTGGGAGATGTATAAAAGAAGGAAGCAGGAGGTCAAGAGAAAGGTGCAAGAGGTGAAAAAGAGGGCAAATGAGAGTTGGGGTGAGAGAATATCATTAAATTTTAGGGAGAATAAAAAGATGTTTTGGAAGGAGGTAAATAAAGTGCGTAAGACAATGGAGCAAATGGGAACTTCAGTGAAGGGGGCTAATGGGGAGGTGATAACAAGTAGTGGTGATGTGAAAAAGAGATGGAGCGAGTATTTTGAAGGTTTGTTGAATGTGTTTGATGGTAGACTGGCAGATATAGGGTGTTTTGGTCAGGGTAGTGTGCAAAGTAAGAGGGTTAGGAAAATGATTTAGTAAACAGAGAAGAGGTAGTAAAAGCTTTGCGGAAGATGAAAGCCGGCAAGGCAGCAGGTTTGGATGGTATTGCAGTGGAATTTATTAAAAAAGGGGGTGACTGTATTGTTGACTGGTTGGTAAGGTTATTTAATGTATGTATGATTCAGGATGAGGTGCCAGAGGATTGGCGGAATGCTTGCATAGTGCCATTGTACAAAGGCAAAGGGGATAAGAATGAGTGCTCAAATTACAGAGGTATACGTTTGTTGAGTATTCCTGGTAAATTATATGAAAGGGTATTGATTGAGAGGGTGAAGGCATGTACAGAGCATCAGATTGGGGAGGAGCAGTGTAGTTTCAGAAGTGGTAGAGGATGTGTGGATAAGGTGTTTGATTGGAGGAATGTGTGTGAGAAAAACTTAGAAAAACAAATGGATTTGTATGTAGCATTTATGGATCTGGGGAAGGCATATGATAGAGTTGATAGAGATGCTCTGTGGAAGGTATTAAGAATATATGGTGTGGGAGGCAAGTTGTTAGAAGTGAAAAGCTTTCATCGAGTATGTAAGGCATGTGTACGTGTAGGAAGAGAGGAAAGTGATTGGTTCTCAGTGAATGTAGGTTTGCGGCAGGAGTGTGTGATGTCTCCATGGTTATTTAATTTGTTTATGGATGGGGGTTGTTAGGGAGGTGAATGCAAGAGTCTTGAAAAGAGGGGCAAGTATGCAGTCTGTTGTGGATGAGAGAGCTTGGGAAGTGAGTCAGTTGTTGTTCGCTGATGATACAGTGCTGTTGGCTGATTCATGTGAGAAACTGCAGAAGCTGGTGACTGAGTCTGGTAAACTGTGTGAAGGAAAAAAGCTGAGAGCAAATGTGAATAAGAGCAAGGTTATTAGGTACAGTAGAGTTGAGGGTCAAGTCAATTGGGAGGTAAGTTTAAATGGAGAAAAACTGGAGGAAGTAAAGTGTTTTAGATACCTGGGAGTGGATCTGGCGGCGGGTGGAACCATGGAAGAGGAAGTGAATCATGGGGTGAGGGAGGGGGCGAAAATCCTAGGAGCCTTGAAGAATGTTTGGAAGTCAAGAAGATTATCTCGGAAAGCAAAAATGGGTATGTTTGAAGGAATAGTGTTTCCAACAATGTTGTATGGTTGCGAGGCGTGGGCTATGTATAGAGTTGTGCGCAGGAGGGTGGATGTGCTGGAAATGAGATGTTTGAGGACAATATGTGGTGTTAGGTGGTTTGATCAAGTAAGTAATGTAAGGGTAAGAAAGATGTGTGGAAATAAAAAGAGCTTGGTTGAGAGAGCAGAAGACGGAGTTTTGAAATGGTTTGGTCACATGGAGAGAATGAGTGAGGAAAGAATGACCAAGAGGATATATGTGTCAGAGGTGGAGGGAACGAGAAATGGAAGACCAAATTGGACGTGGAAATTGGAGTGAAAAAGATTTTTAGTGATCGAGGCCTTAACATGCAGGAGGGTGAAAGGCCTGCAAGGAATAGAGTGAATTGGATCGATTTGGTATACCGGGGACGACGTGTTGTCAATGGATTGGACCAGGGCATGTCAAGCGTCTGGGGTAAACCATGGAAAGTTGTGTGGGGCCTGGATGTGGAATGGGAGCTGCGGTTTCGGTGCATGATTACAGGACAGCTGGAGACTGAGTGTGAACGAATGTGGCCTTTGTTGTCTTTTCCTAGCGCTACCTCGCACACATGAAGGGGAAAAGGGTTGTTATTCCATATGTGACGAGATACCGATGGGAATAAATAAAGGCAGACAGTATGAATTGTGTACATGTTTATATATGTATATGTCTGTGTTTGTATACATATGTATACATTGAGATGTATATGTATGTATATTTGCGTGTGTGGTCGTGTATGTATATACATTTGTATGTGGGTGGGTTGGGCCATTCTTTCGTCTGTTTCCTACCGCTACCTCATTAACGCTCAAGACAGCGACAAAGCAAATATACATGAATATATATATATATATATATATATATATATATATATATATATATATATATATATATATATATATATATATAGGTGCCTGAGGATTGGCGGAATGCGTGCATAGTGCCATTGTACAAAGGCAAAGGGGATAAGAGTGAGTGCTCAAATTACAGAGGTATAAGTTTGTTGAGTATTCCTGGTAAATTGTATGGGAGGATATTGATTGAGAGGGTGAAGGCATGTACAGAGCATCAGATTGGGGAAGAGTAGTGTGGTTTCAGAAGTGGTAGAGGATGTGTGGATCAGGTGTTTGCTTTGAAGAGTGTATGTGAGAAATACTTAGAAAAGCAAATGGATGTGTATGTAACATTTATGGATCTGGAGAAGGCATATGATATATTTCATAGATGTGCTCTTTGGAAGGTATTGAAAATATATTTTGAGGGAGGCAAGTTGTTAGAAGCAGTGAAAAGTTTTTATCGAGGACGTAAAGCATGTATGCGTGTAGTAAGAGAGGAAAGTGATTGGTTTACAATGACTGTTGGTTTGCAGCAGGGGTGATAAATGTTTCCATGGTTATTCAATTTGTTTATGGATGGGGTTGTTAGGGAGGTGAATGCAAGACATTTGGAAAGAGGGGCAAGTATGCAGTCTGTTGTGGATGAGAGAGCTTGGGAAGTGAGTCAGGTTCGCTGATGATACAGCGTTGTTGCCTGATTCGTGTGAGAAACTGCAGAGGCTGGTGACTGAGTTTGGTAAAGTGCGTGAATGAAGAAAGCTTAGAGTAAATGTGAATAAGAGCAAAGTTATTAGGTACAGTAGGGTTGAGGGACAAGTCAAGTGTGAGGTAAGTTTGAATGGAGAAAAACTGTTGGAAGAGAAGTGTTTTAGATATCTGGGAGTGGATCTGGCAGCAGATGGAACCATTGAAGCAGAAGTGGATCATAGGGTGGGGGAGAGGACGAAATTTCTGAGAGCGTTGAAGAATGTGTGGAAGTCGAGAACATCATCTCGGAAAGCTAAAATGGGTATTTTTGAAGAACTAGTGGCTCCAACAATGTTATATGGGTGCGAGGCGTGAGCTGTAAATAGAGTTTTGCGGAGGAGGTTGTATGTGCTGTAAATGAGATGTTTTAGGACAATATGTGGCGTGAGATGGTTTAATCTAGTAAATAGTAATGGGGTAAGAGAGATGGGTGGTAATAAAATAAGTGAGGTTAAGAGAGCAAAGGAGGATGTTTTGAAATGGTTTGGTCACATGGAGAGAATGAGTTAGGAATGATTGACCAAGATGATATATGTGTCAGAGGTGGAGGGAACGAGAAGTAGGAGACGAAATTGGAGGTGGAAAGGTGGAGTGAAAAACATTTCAAGTTATCGGGGCCTGAACGTGCTGGAGGTGACAGGCGTGCAAGGAAAAGAGTGAATTGGAACGATGTGGTATACCGGGGTCGACGTGCTGTCAATGGATTGAAACAGCGCGTGTGAAGCGTTTGTAGTAAACTATGCAAAGTTTTGTGGGGCCTGAATTTGGAAAGGGAGCTGTGGAATCGATGCATTATACATGACAGTTGGAGACTGAGTGTGAACGAATGCAGCCTTTATTGTCTTTTCCTAGCGCTGCCTCGCGCACATGCGAGGGGAGGGGGTTGTTATTTCATGTTTGGCTTGGTGTCTGTGGGAATAGATAAAGGCAGAGTGTATGAATTATGTACATGTGTATATATGTATATGTCTGTGTGTGTATATATATATATATATATATATATATATATATATATATATATATATATATATATATATATATATATATATATATATATATATATATATATATATATATATATATATATATATATATATATACATATATATATATATATATATATATATATATATATATATATATATATATATATATATATATATATATATATATATATATATATATATATATATATATATATATATATGTATATATATATATATATATATATATATATATATATATATATATATATATATATATATATATATATTATCCCTGGGGACAGGGGATTAAGAATACTTCCCACGTATTCCCTGCGTGTCGTAGAAGGCGACTAAAAGGAGCGGGGGGCTGGAAATCCTCCCCTCTCGTTTTTTTTTTTTTTTTTTCTTTTTTTTTTTTCCAAAAGAAGGAACAGAGAATTGGGCCAGGTGAGGGTATTCCCTCAAAGGCCCAGTCCTCTGTTCTTAACGCTACCTCGCTAATGCGGGAAATGGCGAATAGTTTGAAAGAAAAAGAAATATATATATATATATATATATATATATATATATATATATATATATATATATATATATATATATATATATATATATATATATATATATATGTATATATATATGTATACGTTGAGGTGTATGGGTATGTATTTTGAGTGTGTGGACGTGTAGGTATATACATGTGTATGTGAATGGGTTGGGCCGTTCTTTCATATTTTTGCTTGCGTACCTCGCTAACAGGAGAAGACAGAGACATTTGGGCGATTTTTGCGGGGATATAATGTAAATGACTGGGAGATGTATAAAAGAAAGAGGCAGGAGGTGAAGATAAAGGTGCAAGAGGCGAAAAAGAAGCAAATGAGAGTTGGGGTGAGAGACAATCATTAAATTCTAGGGAGAATAAAAAGATGTTTTGGATGGAGGTAAATAAAGTGCGTAAGACAATCGAACAAATTGGGACATCAGTGATGGGGCCTAATGGGGAGGTGATAACAAGTAGTGGTGATGTGAGAAGCAGATGGAGTAAGTATTTTGATGGTTGGTTGAATGTGTTTGATGATAGAGAGGCATATATAGGGTGTTTTGTTCGAGATGGTGTGCAAAGTGAAAGGGTTAAGGAAAATGATTTGGTAAACAGAGAAGAGGTAGTAAAAGCTTTGAGGAAGATGAAAGCCGGCAAGGCAGCGTGTTTGGATGATATTGCAGTGGAATATATTAAAACAGGGGTTGACTGTATTGTTCACTGGTTGGTAAGGTTATTTAATGTATCTATAACTCATGGTAAGGTGCCTGAGGATTGGCGGAATGCTTGCATAGTGCCATTGTACAAAGGCAAAGGCGATAAAAGTGAGTGCTCAAATTACAGAGGTGTAAGTTTGTTGAGTATTCCTGGAAAATGATATAGGAGGATATTGATTGAGAGGGTGAATGCATGTACAGAGCATCAGATTGGGGAAGAGCAATGTGGTTTCAGAGTTGATAGAGGATGTGGGGATCAGGTGTTTGCTTTAAAAAATGTATATGAGAAATACTTGGAAAAGAAAGTGGATATGTATGTAGCATTTATGGATCTGGAGAAGGAATATAATAGAGTTGATAGAGATGCTCTGTGGAAGGTATTAAGAATATATGGTGTGGGAGGTAAGTTATTAGAAACAGTGAAAAGTTTTTATCAAGGATGTAAGGCTTAAGTACGTGTAGGAAGAGAGGAAGGTGATTGACTTTCATTGAATGTTCGTTTGCGGCAGGGATGCGTGATGTCTCCTTGGTTGTTTAATTTGTTTATGGATGGGGTTGTTAGGGAGCTGAAAGCAATAGTTTTGGAAAGAGGGGCAAGTATGCAGTCTGTTGTGGATAAGACAGCTTGGGGAGTGAGTAAGTTGTTCGCTGATGATACAGCACTGGCGGATGATTCGGGTGAGAAACTGCAGAAGCTGGTGACTGAATCTAGTAAAGTGTGTGAAAGAATAAAGCTTAGAGTAAATATGAATAAGAGCAAGGTGATTAGGTACAGTAGGGTTGAGGGACAAGGCAATTGGGAAGTAAGTTTGAATGGAGAAACTCTGGAGGAGTGGATTTTGTAGCGGATGGAACCATGGTAACGGAAGTGACTCATAGGTTAGTGGTGGAGCGAAAGTACTGGGAGCATTGTAAACTGTCTGGAAGTCGAGAACGTTATCTTGGAAAGCAAAAATGGGTATGTTTGAAGGAATAGTGTTCCAACTATGTTATATGGTTGAGAGACATGGGTTTTAGATACAGTCATGCGGAGGGGTGTGGATGTGCTGGAAATGAGATTTTTGAGGAAAATATGTGGTTTGAGGTGGCTTGATCGAGTAC
>NC_092279.1:34673223-34707281 GCF_036320965.1 Panulirus ornatus | reverse complement strand
GGCATTTGGACGATTTTTGCAGGAAAAAAATGCAATTGAGTGGGAGATGTATAAAAGAAAGAGACAGGAGGTCAAGAGAAAGGTGCAAGAGGTGAAAAAGAGGGCAAATGAGAGTTGGGGTGAGAGAGTATCATTAAATTTTAGTGAGAATAAAAAGATGTTCTGGAAGGAGTTAAATAAAGTGCGTAAGACAATGGAGCAAATGGGAACTTCAGTGAAGGGCGCAAATGGGGAGGTGATAAGAAGCAGTGGTGATGTGAGAAGGAGATGGAGTGAGTATTCTGAAGGTTTGTTGAATGTGTTTGATGATAGAGTGGCAGATATAGGGTGTTTTGGTCGAGGTGGTCTGCAAAGTGAAAGGGTTAGGGAAAATGATTTGGTAAACAGAGAAGAGGTAGCAAAAGCTTTGCGGAAGATGAAAGCCGGCAAGGCAGCAGGTTTGGATGGTATTGCAGTGGAATCTATTAAAAAAGGGGGTGACTGTACTGTTGACTGGTTGTTAAGGTTATTTAATGTATGTATGACTCATGGTGAGGTGCTTGAGGATTGGCGGAATGCGTGCATAGTGCCATTGTACAAAGGCAAAGGGGATAAGAGTGAGTGCTCAAATTACAGAGGTATAAGTTTGTTGAGTATTCCTGGTAAATTATATGGGAGGGTATTGACTGAGAGGGTGAAGGCATGTACAGAGCATCAGATTGGGGAAGAGCAGTGTGGTTTCAGAAGTGGTAGAGGATGTGTGGATCAGATGTTTTCTTTGAAGAATGTATGTGAGAAATACTTAGAAAAGAAAATGGATTTGTATGTAGCATTTATGGATCTGGAGAAGGCATATGATAGAGTTGATAGAGGTGCTCTCTGGAAGGTATTAAGAATATATGTTGTGGGAGGCAAGTTGTTAGGAGCAGTGAAAAGTTTTTATCGAGGATGTAAGGCATGTGTACGTGTAGGAAGAGAGGAAAGTGATTGGTTCTCAGTGAATGTATGTTTGCGGCAGGGAATGTGTGATGTCTCCATGGTTGTTTGATTTGTTTATGGATGGGGTTGTTAGGGAGGTGAATGCAAGAGTTTTGGAAAGAGGGGCAAGTATGAAGTCTGTTGGGGATGAGAGAGCTTGGGAAGTGAGTCAGTTGTTGTTCGCTGATGATACAGCGCTGGTGGCTGATTCATGTGAGAAACTGCAGAAACTGGTGACTGAGTTTGGTAAAGTGTGTGAAAGAAGAAAGTTAAGAGTAAATGTGAATAAGAGCAAGGTTATTAGGTACAGTAGGGTTGAGGGTCAAGTCAATTGGGAGGTAAGTTTGAATGGAGAAAAACTGTAGGAAGTAAAGTGTTTTAGATATCTGGGAGTGGATCTGGCAGCGGATGGACCCATGGAAGCGGAAGTGGATCATAGGGTGGGGGAGGGGGCGAAAATCCTGGGAGCCTTGAAGAATGTGTGGAAGTCGAGAACATTATCTCGGAAAGCAAAAATGGGTATGTTTGAAGGAATAGTGTTTCCAACAATGTTGTATGGTTGCGAGGCGTGGGCTATGGATAGAGTTGTGCGCAGGAGGATGGATGTGCTTTAAATGAGATGTTTGAGGACAATGTGTGGTGTGAGGTGGTTTGATCGAGTAAGTAACGTAAGGGTAAGAGAGATGTGTGGAAATAAAAAGAGCGTGGTTGAGAGAGCAGAAGAGTGTGTTTTGAAATGGTTTGGGCACATGGAGAGAATGAGTGAGGAAAGATTGACCAAGAGGATATATGTGTCGGAGGTGGAGGGAACGAGGAGAAGAGGTAGACCAAATTGGAGGTGGAAAGAGGGAGTGAAAAAGATTTTGTGTGATCGTGGCCTGAACATACAGGAGGGTGAAAGGAGGGCAAGGAATAGAGTGAATTGGATCGATGTGGTATACCGGGGTTGACGTGCTGTCAGTGGATTGAATTAGGGCATGTGAAGCGTCTGGGGTAAACCATGGAAAGCTGTGTGGGTATGTATATTTTCGTGTGTGGAAGTATGTATATACATGTGTATGTTTGTTGGTGGGACATTTCTTTCGTCTGTTTCCTTGCGATACCTCGCAAACGCGGGAGACAGCGACAAAGCAAAAAAAAAAATAAATAAAAAAAAAATATATATATATATATATATATATATATATATATATATATATATATATATATATATATATATATATATATATATATCCCTGGGGATACGGGAGAAAAGATATTTTCCACGGATTCCTTAGGCGTCGTTGATGGAGACTAAAGAGTACATGAGTAAAGGGCTAGAAATCCTTCCCTCCTTCTATTCTGTCTTTTTGAAAGGGGAAACAGGAGAAGCAATCATACGGGGAGTGCTCATCTTCCTCGAATTCTAAGATTGGTGTGACTAAATATGTGTGGATTTAACCAGGATGAGAAAAAAGGAGAGATAGGTAGTATGTTGGAATGGAACCTGGATGTTTTTGCTCTTAGTGAAACGAAGCTCACGGGTAAAAGGGAAGAGTGGTTTGGGAATGTTTTGGGAGTAAAGTCCCTGTTAGTGAGAAGACAAGATCAAGGGAAGGAGTAGCATTTCTCCTGAAACAGGAGAATTGGAAGTATGTGATAGAGTGTAAGAAAGTAAACTACAGATCCACGTGAGTAAAACTGAAAGTGAATAGAGAGAGATGGATGATTATTGATGCCTATTCACCAGGGCGTGAGAAGAAAGATCACGAGAGGCAAGTGTTTTGGAAGCAGCTGATTGAGCGTGTTAGTAGTTTTGATACACGAGACCGGGGTATAGTGATGGGTGATTTAAATGCAAAGTCAAGTAATGTAGCAGTTGAAGGAATAATTGGTGTACATAGTTTCTTTATTGTTATAAATGGAAATGGTGAAGAGCTTATAGATTTGTGAGCTGAAAAAGGACTGGTGATTGGGAATACCTGGTTTAAAAAGAGAGATATACATAAGTATGCGTATGTAAGTAGGAGAGATAGCCAGAGAGCGCTATAGGATTGCGTGTTAATTGATAGGCGCGTGAAAGAGAGACTTTTGGATGTTAACATGCTAAGAGGTGCAACTGGAGGGATGTCTGACCATTATCTTGTGGAGGCAAAGGTGAGTATTTGTCGCCGTTTTCAGATACAAAGAGAGAATGTTGGAGTGAAAAGAGTGATGAGAGTAAGTGAGCTTGGGTGGGAGACATGAAAACAGACAAAAGAATGACCTAACTCACCAACATACACATGTATATACATATCCTCCCGCAGAAGCACATATACATACCTATACATTTCAATGTATACATGCATATACATACACAGAAAAATACCAATATACTTATGTACATATCCATACTCGCTGCCTTTATTCATTCTCGTCTCCAGCCCGTCACATATGAATGGCACCCCCCTTTCCCACGCACGCGCGCGAGGTAGCGCTAGGAAAAGACATCAAAGACCACATTCCTTCACATTCAGTCTCTAGCTGCAATATGTAATGCACCAAAACCTCAGCTTCCTTTCCACATCCAGGCACCACAAAACTTTCCATGGTTTACCCCAGACGCTTCACATGCCCTGGTTCAATCCATTGACAGCACGTCGACCCCGGTATACCACATTGTTCCAGTTCACTCTATTCCTTGTACGCCTTTCATCCTTCTGCATGTTCAGGCCCCGATCACACAAAATTTTTTCAATCCATGTTTCCATCTCCAATTTGGTCTCCCACTTCTCGTTCCCTCCACCTTTGACATATGTATCCTCTTTGTCAATCGTTTCTTACTCATTCTTTCCATGTGACCAAACCATTTCAATACACCCTCTTCTGCTCTCTCAACCACACTTTTTTTTTTTACCACACATCTCTCTTACCCTTTCATTACTTATTCGATTAAACCACCTTACACCAAATATCGTCCTGAAACATCTCATTTCCAACACATTCCACCCTCCATCGCACAACCCTATCTAAAACCCACGCCTCGCAACCTTATAACCTTGTTGGAACCACTATTTCTTCGAAATCGCCTATTTTTGGTTTCCGAGAAAATGTTCTCGCCTTCCACACATTTTTCAACGCTTCCAGAGCCTTCGCCCCCTCCCACACCCTGTGACTCGCTTCCGCTTCCATGGTTTCATCCGCTGCCAAGTCAACTCCCAGATATCTTATACACTTCACTTCCTCCAGTTTTTCTCCATTCATACTTACCTCCCAATTGACTTGTCTCACAACCATACTGTACCTAATAACCTTGCTCTTATTCACATTTACTCTCAGCTTCCTTTCACACACTTTACCAAACTCATTCACCAGTTTCTACAGTTTCTCACCCGAATCAGCCACCAGCGCTGTATCATCTGCGAGCAACAACTGACGCACTTTCCAAGCCCTCTCATCCACAACAGACTGCATACTTGCCCCTCTCTCCAAAGCTCTTGCATTCACCTCCCTAACAACCCCATCCATAAATAAATTAAACAACCATGGATACATCACACACCCCTGCTGCAAACCGACATTCGCAGGGAACCAATCACTTTCCTCTCTTCCTACTCGTACACATGCCTTATATCCTTGACAAAAGCTTTTCACTGCTTCTGGCAACTTTCCTCACGCACCATATACTCTTAGTACCTTCCACAGAGCATCTTTGAACTCTGTCATATGCCTTCTCCAGATACATCCCCAATCTGATGCTCTCTACATGCCCTTCGTGCACTCAATCACAACTGTCCCATATGATTTTCCAGAAATACTCACGAAAATTATACCTCTGTAATTTGAACACTCACCTTTATCCCCTTTGCCTTTGTACATTGGTGCTATGCATGCATTCTGCCAGTCCTTAGGTACTTCACCATGACCCATACATACATACATTGAATATCCTCACCAACCGGTCAGTAACACAGTCACCCCCTTTTTTGATAAATTCCACTGCAATATCTTCCAAACCTACCGCCTTGCCGGCTTTCATCTTCCTAAAACCTTCACTGCCTCTTCACTGTTTTCCAAACTATTCTCCCTGACCCTCTCGCTTCGCACCCCACCTCGACCAAAACACCCTATATCTGCCATTCTATCAGTTAACACATTTAACAGACCTTAAAAATACTCACTCCATCTCCTTGTCACATCACCACTACTCTTTATTACTTCTCTATTAGCCCCCTTTACCCATTCTCCCATTTGTTCTCTTGTCTTACGAACTTTATTTACATCCTTCCAAAACATCTTTTTTATTCTCTCTCTAATTTAATGGTACTCTCTCACCTCAACTCTCATTTGCCCTCTTTTTCACCCTTTGCACTTATCTCTTGGCCTCCTGCCTCTTTCTTTTGTACATCTCCCAGTCACTTGCACTATTTCCCTGCAAAAATCTTCCAAATGCCTGTCTCTACTCTGTCACTAATAATCTTACTACTTCATCCTACCACTCACTGCCCTTTCTAATCTGCCAACCTCCCGCCTTTCTCTTGCTATAAGCATCTTTTGCGCAAGCCATCACTGCTTCTCTAAATACAGATATAGATTTGCTTGGGTAACTCACCTCAGTAAGTGCGGGTAAGCCTCCCTGGCGAGTATCCAGCATACTTAAGGTAGAAGCAAATCCATCACTCTGAAACTTTACCACGGTGACCTCACGTCCTTCTCCTACTGGAAAAATTATCAGGTTTTAATACAGTTAGTATCATGATTATCAGTATCATTCTTTTTCTTCTTCTTCATATTATTATTATTATTATTATTATTATTATCATAGTTATTATCATTATTATTATTGCTATTATTATTATTATTATTTTTATTATTATTATTATTATCATTATTATTATTATCATTATTATTATTATCATTATTATTATTATTATTATTATTATCATTAATATTATTATTATCATTATTATTATTATTATTATTATAATTATTATTATTATTATTATTATTATTATTATTATTAGTAGTAGTAGTAGTAGTAGTAGTAGTACAAGTAGTAGTAGTAGTAGTAGTATTAGTATTAGTAGTGGTAGTATTATCATTATCATTGTTATAATTATCATTATCATCATTATCATTATTATTATTATTATCATTATAATTATCATTTCTATCATTATCATTATCATTATTATTATTATCATTATAATCATTATAATCATTCTATTAACTGGAGTAATGCCATCTTAGTTATTAACTCTATTACCACAAGAAATATTGAATCTTCTATTATCAAATACACAAAGAATTATATGTTGACATTAATGATAGTCTATACAAATTAGATAACTTTATTGTAGATAAAATTTGTAAATTAATAAGTTTCTGATACGCTCGTTGTCTGTCTTCGACAATCGCATGTTTACCAAATGACGTCTCTTACTTGTATATCAACTGACTGTTATATTTCTCTCTTGTGTCTCCCCTGATGATGTCATTATTACACGAAATTGCACTTGGGAACTTACCGTGTTTCATTTTCCTCGTGGACTCATAGAAATATATATATATATATATATATATATATATATATATATATATATATATATATATATATATATATATATATATTTTTTTTTTTTTTCCTTTGTCGCTGTCTCCCGCGTTAGCGAGGTAGCACAAGGAAACAGACGAAAGAATGGCCGAACCCACCCGCATACACAAGTATATACATACACGTCCACACACGCAAATATACATACCTATACATCTCAACTTATACATATATATATACATACATACATATACATAATACGCATGTACATAATTCATACTGTCTGTCTTTAATCATTCCCATCGCCACCTCGCCAAACATGAAATAACAACCCCCTCCCCCCTCATGTGTGCGAGGTACCGCTAGGAAAAGACAACAAAGGCCACAACCGTTCTCACTCAGTCTCTAGCTGTCATGAAATAATGCACTGAAACCACAGCTCACTTTCCACATCAAGACACCACAGAACTTTCAATGGTTTACCCCAAACGCTTCACATGCCTTGGTTCAATCCATTGACAGCACGTCAACGCCGGTATACTACATTGTTCCAATTCACTCTATTCCTTGCACGCCTTTCACCATCCTGCATGTTCAGGCTCCGAACACTCAAAATCTTTTTCACTCCATCTCTCCACCGCCAATTTGGTCTCCCACTTCTCCTCGTTTCCTCCACCTCTGACACATATATCCTCTTGGTCAGTCTTTCCTCAATGATTCTCTCCATGTCACAAAACCATTTCAAAACACCTCTTCTGCTCTCTCAACCACACTCTTTTTATTACCACACATCTCTCTTACCCTATTATTACTTATTCGATCAAACCACCAAACACCACATATTGTCCTCAAACATCTCATTTCCAGCACATCCACCCTACTGCGCACAACTCTATCCATAGCCCACGTCTTGCAACCATGTAACATTGTTGGAACCACTATTCATTCAAATATACCCATTTTTGCTCTCCAAGATAATGTTCTCGACTTCCTCACATTTTTCCAGGCTCCCAGAATTCTCGCCCCCTCCCCCACCCTATGATTCCGCTTCCATGGTTCCATCCGCTGCCAGATCCATTCCTAGATATCTAAAACACTTTACTTCCTCCAGTTTTTCTCCATTCAAACTTACCTCCCAGTTGACTTGTCCTTCAAACCTACTGTACCTAATAACCTTGCTCTTATTCACATTAACTCTCAACTTTCTTCTTTCACACACTTTACCAAACTCAGTCACAAGCTTCTTTAGTTTCTCACATGAATCAGCCACCAGCACTGTACCATCAGCGAACAACAAGTGACTCCTTTCCCAAGCTCTCTCAGCCAAAACAGACTGCATACTTGCCCCTCTTTCCAAAACTCTTGCATTCACCTCCCTAACAACATCCATAAACAAATCAAACTACCATGGAGACATCACACACCCCTGCCGCAAACATATATTCACTGAGAACCAATCACTTTCCTCTCTTCCTACACGCACACATGCCTTACATCCCCGATAAAAAGTTTTTACTGCTTCTACCAACTTGCCTCCCACACCATATATTCTTAATACCTTCCACAGAGCATCTATATCAACTCTAACATATGCCTTCTCCAGATCCATAAATGATATATACAAATCCATTTGCTTTTCTACGTATTTCTCATACATTCTTCAAAGCAAACACGTGATACACACATTCTCTACCACTTCTGAAACCACAATGCTCTTCCCCAATCTGATGCTTTGTACATGCCTTCACCCTCTCAATCAATACCCTCCCATATAATTTCCCTGGAATACTCAATAAACTTATACCTCTGTAATTTGAGCACTCACCTTTGTTATCTTTACCTTTGTACAATGGGACTATGCAAGCATTCTGCTAATCCTCAGGCACCTCTCCATAAGTCATACATACATTAAATAACCTTACCAACCAGTCAACAATACAGTCACCACCTTTTTTAATAAATTCCACTGCAATACCATCAAAACTCGCTGCCTTGCCAGCTTTCATCTTCCGCAAAGCTTTTAATACCTCTTCTCTATTTACCAAACCATTTTTCTAACCCTCTCACTTTGCACACCACCTCGACCAAAACACACTGTATATGCCTCTCTATCATCAAACACATTTAACAAACTTTCAAAATACTCACTCCATCTCCTTCTCACATCTCCACTACTTGTTGTCACCTCCTCATTTGCCCCCTTCACTGAAGTTCCCATATGTTCTCTCGTCTTACTCACTTTATTTACCTCTTTCCAAAACATCATTTTATTCTCTATAAAATTTAATGATACTCTCTCACCCTGACTCTCATTTGCCCTCTTTTTCACCTCTTGCACCTTTCTCTTGACCTCTTTCTCTTTGTTTTATACATCTCCCAGTCATTTGTATTATTTCCCTCCAAAAATCGTCCCAATGCCTATCTCTTCTCTTTCACTAATAATCTTACCTCTTCTTCCCAACACTCACTACCCTTTCAAACATGCCCACCCCCACGCATCTCATGCCACAAGCATCTTTTGCGCAAGCCATCACTGCTTCCATAAATACATCCCATTCCTCCCCCACTCCCCTAACGTCCTTTCTTCTCACCTTTTTCCATTGTATACTCAGTCTCTCCTGGTACATCCTCACACAAAGCTCCTTCCCAAGCTCACTTACTCTCACCACTTTTTTCACCATAAAATTCTCCAGATCTATAAATGTTACAAACAACTCCATTTCCTTTCTAAGTATTTTTCACATGCAATCTCCAAAGCAAACACCTGATCCACACATCCTGTACCACTTCTGAAACCACACTGCTCTTCCCCAATCTCATGCTCTGTATGTGCCTTCACCCTCTCAATCAATACCCTTTCATATAATTTCTCAGGAATACTCAACAAACTTATACCTCTTTGATTTGAGCACTCACTCTTATCCCCTTTGCCTTTGTACAATGGCACTATGCAAGGATTCCGACAATCCTCAGGCACCTCACCATGAGTCATACATACAACAAATAACCTTACCAATCAGCCAACAATACAGTCACCCCCTTTTTTAATAAATTCCCAGTTTTACCATCCAAACCCGCTGCCTTGCCGGCTTTCATCTTCCGCAAAGCTTTTACTACCTCTTCTCTGTTAACAAAATCATTCTCCCTAACCCTCTCACTTTGCACACCACCTCGACCATAACACCCTATATCTGCCACTTTATCGTCAAACAAATTCAACAGACCTTCAAAGTACTCACTCCATCTTCTCACATCAACACTACTTGTTATCACCTCCCCATTAGCCCCCTTCACTGAAGTTCCCATTTCTTCCCTTCTCTTACGCACTTTATTTACCTCCTTCCAAAACATTTTTTTATTCTCACTAAGATTTGACGATACTCTCTCACCCTAACTCTCATTTACCCTTTTTTCACCTCTTGCACCTATATCTTCACCTCCTGCCTCTTTCTTTTATACATCTCCCACTCATTTGCATTATTTCCTCGCAAAAATCGTCCAAATGCCTTTCTCTTTTCTTTCACTAACAATCTTACTTCTTCATCCCACCAATCACTATCCTTTTTAATCTGCCCACATCCCATGCTTCTCATGCCACAAGCAACTTTTACGCAAGCCATCACTGCTTCCATAAATACATCCCTTTCCTCCGCCACTTCCCTTACGTCCTTTGTTCTTACCTCTTTCCATCCTGTACTCAGTCTCTCCTGGTACTTCCTCACACAAGTCTCCTTGGCAAGCTCCTCACTCTGTCTTTCGCGCGCCTGTCAATTAACACGTAATGTAATAACGCTCCTTAAACCAGGTGTTCCTAATCACAAGTCCTTTTTCAGCACATAAATCTAAAAGCTCTTCACCATTTCCTTTCACAACACTGAACACCCCATGTACACCAATTATTTCCTCACCTGCCATATTACTCACCTTTGCACTCAAATCCCCCATCAATATAACACGGTCTTCTACTTCAGCATTACTAACACAGTAAATCAGCTGCTCCCAAAAGCACTTGCCTCTCATGATCTTTCTTCTCATGTCCAGGTGCATGTGCACCAATAATCACCCATCTCTCTCCATCCACTTTCAGTTTTACCGATATGAATCTAGACTTTACTTTCTTTCACTCTGTCACATACTCTGACCGCTCCTGTTTCAGGAGTAATGCTACTCCTTCCCTTGCTCTTATCCTCTCACTAACCCTTGACTTAACTGCCAAGAAATTCGCAAACCACTCTTCCCATTTACCCTTGAGCTTCGTTTCACTCAGAGCTAAGACATCCAGGTTCCTTTCCTCAAACTTACTAGCTCTCTCTCCTTTTTTCTCATCTTCGTTACATCCACACACATTTAGACACCCCAGTCTGAGCTTTCGAGGACGACATGCACTTACCGCGTGACTCCTTCTTCTTGTTTCCGCTTTTAGAAAGTTGAAATACAAGGAGGAGATAGAGTTGATAGAGTTGATAGAGGTACTCTGTGGAAGGTATTACGAATATATGGTGTGGGAGGCAAGTTGTTAGAAGCAGTGAAATGTTTTTATCGAGGATGTAAGGCATGTGTAAGTGTAGGAAGAGAGAAAATTGATAGGTTCTCAATGAATGTTGGTTTGTGGCAGGGGTATTCGATGTCTCCATGGTTGTTTAATTTGTTTATGGATGGGGTTGTTAGGGAGGTGAATGCAAGAGTTTTGGAAAGAGGGGAATTGTGCAGTCTGTTGTAGATGAGAGAGCTTGGGAAGGGAGTCAGTTGTTGTTCGCTGATGATACAGCGCATGTGGCTGATTCATGTGAGAAATTGCAGGTGCTGATGACTGAGTTTGGTAGAGTGTGTCTAAAAAAAAAGCTGAGAGTAAATGTGAATAAGAGCAAGGTTATTAAGTACAGTAGGGTTGAGGGAGAAGACAACTGGGAGGTAAATTTGAATGGAAAAAAACTTTTGGAAGTGAAGTGTTTTAGATATCTGGGAGTGGATTTTCCAGTGGATGGAACCATGGAAGCGGAAGTGAATCATCGAGTGGGGGAGGGGGCGAAAGTTCTGGGAGAGTTCAAGAATGTGTGGAAGTCGCGACCATTATCTCGGAAACCAAAAATGGGTATCGTTTGAATTAATAGTGATTCCAATAATGTTATATGGCTGCGAGGCGTGGGCTATAGAAAGAGTTGTGCGGAGGAGGGTGGATGTGCTAGAAATGAGATGTTTGAGAACAATATGTGGTGTGAGGTGGTTTGATCGAATATGGAATAATAGGGTAAGAGAGATGTGCGGTAATAAAAGGAGTGTGGTTGAGAGAGAAGAAGAGGGTGTTTTCATGTGGTTTGGTCACTAAGAGTGAATGAGTAAGGAAAGATTGACCAAGAGGATATATGTGTCAGAGGTGGAGGGAACGAGGAGAAGGGAGAAACAATTGGAGGTGGAAAGATAGAGTGAAAAAGATTTTGAGTGATTGGGCCTTAACACCCAGGAGGGTGAAAGGCGTGCAGGGAATAGAGTGAATTGAAATGATGTTGTATACTGGGGTCGACGTGCTGTCAATGGGTTGAATCAGGGCATATGAAGCGTCTTGGGTAAACCATGGGTAGTTCTCTGGGGCATGGATGTGGAAAGGGATCTGTGGTTTCGGTGCATTATTACATGACTGCTAGAGACAGTGTGAAAGAATGTGGCCTTTGTTAACTTTTCCTAGCGCTACCTCGCACATATGAGGAGTTTGGGGGTAGTTATTCCATGTGTGGCGAGGTGGTGATGGGAATAAATAAAGGCAGACAGTATTAATTATGTACATGTGTATATGTATGATTATGTACGTGTATATATGTATATATATACATATATATATATATATATATATATATATATATATATATATATATATATATATATATATATATATATATATATATATATATATATATATATATATATATATATATATATATATATATATATATATATATATATGTATATATATATATATATATATATACATATATAAATATGTACATAATAGACACTGTCTACCTTTATTTATTCCCATCTCCACCTCGCTACACATGAAATAACATCCCCTCCCCCCTCATGTGTGCGATGTAGCGCTAGGAAAGGACAACAAAGGCCCATTCGTTCACATTCAGTCTCTAGGTGTCATGTAATAATGCACCGAAACCACAGCTCCCTTTCCACATCCAGGCCCCGCAGAACTTTCCACGGTTTACCCCGGACGCTTAACATGCCCTGATTCAATCCATTGACAGCACGTCAACCCCGGTATAACACATCGTTCCAATTCACTCGATTCCTTGCACGCCTTTCACCCTCCTCCAGGTTCAGGCCCCGATCACTCAAAATCTTTTTCACTCTATTTTTCCACATCCAATTTGGTCTCCAACTTCTCCTCGTTCCCTCCACCTCTGACACATATATCCTCTTGGTCAATCTTTCCTCACTCATTCTCTCCATGTGACCAAACCATTTCAAAACACCCTCTTCTGCTCTCTCAACCACGCTCTTTTTATTTCCACACATCTTTCTTACCCTTACATTGCTTACTCGATCAAACCACCTCACACCAAATATTGTCTTCAAACATCTCATTTCCAGCACATGCACCCTCCTGCGCATAAACCTATCCATAGCCTACGCCTCGCAACCATACAACATTGTTGGAACCACTATTCCTTCAAACATACCCATTTTTGCTTTCCGAGATAATGTTCTCGACTTCCAAACGTTCTTCAAGGCTCCCAAAATTTTCGCCCCCTCCCCCACCCTAAGATCACTTCCGCTTCCATGGTTCCCTCCGCTGACAGATCCACTCCCAGATATCTAAAACACTTCACTTCCTCAGTTTTTCTCCATTCAAACTCACCTCCCAATTGACTTGACCCTCAACCCTACTGTACCTAATAACCTTGCTCTTATTCACATTTACTCTTAACTTTCTTCTTCCACACACTTTACCAAACTCAGTCACCAGCTTCTGCAGTTTCTCACATGAATCAGCCACCAGCGCTGTATCATCAGCGAACAACAACTGACTCACTTCCCAAGCTCTCTCATCCCCAACAGACTTCATACTTGCCCCTCTTTCCAGACTCTTGCATTACCTCCCTAACAACCCCATCCATAAACAAATTAAACAACCATGGAGACATCACACACCCCTGCCGCAAACCTACATTCACTGAGAACCAATCACTTTCCTCTCTTCCTACACGTACACATGCCTTACATCCTCGATAAAAACTTTTCACTGCTTCTAACAACTTGCCTCCCACACCATATATTCTTAATACCTTCCACAGAGCATCTCTATCAACTCTATCATATGCCTTCTCCAGATCCATAAATGCTACATACAAATCCATTTGCTTTTCTAAGTAGTTCTCACATACATTCTTCAAAGCAAACACCTGATCCACACATCCTCTACCACTTCTGAAACCGCACTGCTCTTCCCCAATCTGATGCTCTGTACATGCCTTCACCCTCTCAATCAATACCCTCCCATATAATTTACCAGGAATACTCAACAAACTTATACCTCTGTAATTTGAGCACTCACTCTTATCCCCTTTGCCTTTGTACAATGGCACTATGCACGCATTCCGCCAATCCTCAGGCACCTCACCATGAGTCATACATACATTAAATAACCTTACCAACCAGTCAACAATACAGTCACCCCCTTTTTTAATAAATTCCACTGCAATACCATCCAAACCTGCTGCCTTGCCGGCTTTCATCTTCCGCAAAGCTTTTACTACCTCTTCTCTGTTTACCAAATCATTTTCCCTAACCCTCTCACTTTGCACACCACCTCGACCAAAACACCCTATATCTGCCACTCTGTCATCAGACACATTCAACAAACCTTCAAAATACTCATTCCATCTCCTTCTCACATCACCTCTACTTGTTATCACCTCCCCATTTACGCCCCTTCACTGAAGTTCCCATTTGCTCCCTTGTCTTACGCACCCTATTTACCTCCTTCCAGAACATCTTTTTATTCTCCCTAAAATTTACTGATAGTCTCTCACCCCAACTCTCATTTGCCCTTTTTTTCACCTCTTGCACCTTTCTCTTGACCTCCTGTCTCTTTCTTTTATACTTCTCCCACTCAATTGCATTTTTTCCCTGCAAAAATCGTCCAAATGCCTCTCTCTTCTCTTTCACTAATACTCTTACTTCTTCATCCCACCACTCACTACCCTTTCTAAACAGCCCACCTCCCACTCTTCTCATGCCACAAGCATCTTTTGCGCAATCCATCACTGATTCCCTAAATACATCCCATTCCTCCCCCACTCCCCTTACTTCCATTGTTCTCACCTTTTTCCATTCTGTACACAGTCTCTCCTTCCCAAGCTCACTTACTCTCACCACCTTCTTCACCCCAACATTCACTCCTCTTTTCTGAAAACCCATACTAATCTTCACCTTAGCCTCCACAAGATAATGATCAGACATCCCTCCAGTTGCACCTCTCAGCACATTAACATCCAAAAGTCTCTCTTTCGCACGCCTGTCAATTAACACGTAATCCAATAACGCTCTCTGGCCATCTCTCCTACTTACATACGTATACTATGTATATCTCTCTTTTTAAACCAGGTATTCCCAATCACCAGTCCTTTTTCAGCACATAATTCTACAAGCTCTTGACCATTTCCATTTTCAACATCGAACACCCCATGTAGACCAATTATTCCCTCAACTGCCACATTACTCACCTTTGCATTCACATCACCCATCACTATAACCCGGTCTTGACCATCGAAACCACTAACACACTCATTCAGCTGCTCCCAAAAGACTTGCCTCTTATGATCTTTCTTCTTATGCCCAGGTGCATATACACCAATAATCACCCAACTCTCTCCATCAACTCTCAGTTTTACCCACATCAATCGAGAATTTACTTTCTTACACTCTATCATATACTCTCACAAATCCTGTTACAGGAGTAGTGTTACTCCTTCCCTTGCTCTTATCCTCTTACTAACCCCTGACTTTCTTCCCAAGACATTCCCAAACCACTCTTCCCCTTTACCCTTGAGCTTCGTTTCACTCAGAGCCAAAACATCAAAGTTCCTTACCTCAAACATACTACCTATCTCTCCTTTTTCTCATCTTAGTTACATCCACACACATTTAGGCACCCCACTCTGAGCCTTCGAGGAGGATGATCACTCCCCGCGTGACTCCTTCTTCTGTTTCCCATTTTAGAAAGTTAATACATATATATATATATATATATACATATATATATATATATATATATATATATATATATATATATATATATATATATATATATATATATATATATTTATATATATATATATATATATATATATATATATATATATATATATATATATATATATATATATATATATATATATATATATATATATATATATATATATATATATATATATATATATATATATATATATATACATATAAATATGTACACAGTTAATACTGTCTGCCTTTATTTATTCCCATCGCCACCTCTCCACCCATGGAATAACATCCCCTCCGCCCTCATGTGTGCGAGGTAGCGCTAGGAAAAAACAAAAAACGCCCCATTCGTTCACACTGTCTCCAGCTGTCATATAATAATGTACCGAAACCACAGCTCCCTTTCCACATCCAGGCTCCACAGAACTTTCCATGGTTTACCCCAGACGCTTCACATGCCCTGGTTCAATCCATTGACAGCACGTCAACCCCGGTATACCACATCGTTCCAATTCAATCTATTCCTTGCACGCCTTTCACCCTCCTGCATGTTCAGGCCCCGATCACTCAAAATCTTTTTTAGTCCATCTTTCCACCTCCAATTGGGTCTCCCACTTCTCGTTCCCTCCACCTCTAACACATATATCCTCTTGGTCAATCTTTCCTCACTCATTCTCTCGATGTGACTAAACCATTTCAAAACACTCTCTTCTGCTGTCTCAACCACACTCCTTTTATTTCCACACATCTCTCTTACCCTTACATTGCTTTCTGGATCAAACCACCTCACACTACATATTGTCCTCAAACATCTCATTTCCAGCACATCCACGCTCCTACGCACAACTCTATCCATAGCCCACGCCTCGCAACCATGCAATATTGTTGGTACCACTATTCATTCAGATATAACCATGTTTGCTCTCCGAGAAAAACTTCTCGATTTCCACACATTTTTCAAGGCTTCTAGAATTTTCGCCCCCTCCCCCACCCTATGATTCCGCTTCCATGGTTCCATCCGCTGCCAAATCCATTCCCAGATATCTAAAACACTTTACTTTCTCCAGTTTTTCTCCATTCAAACTTACCTCCCAGTTGACTTGTCCTTCAAACCTATTGTACCTAATAACCTTGCTCTTATTCACATTTACTCTCAACTTTCTTCTTTCACACTTTACCAAACTCAGTCACAAGCTTCTGAAGTTTCTCACATGAATCAGCCACTAGCACTGTACCATCAGCGAACAACAAGTGACTCCTTTTCCAAGCTCTCTCAGCCAAAACAGACTGCATACTTACCCTTCTTTCCAAAACTCTTGCATTCACCTCCCTAACAACACCATCCATAAACAAATTAAACTACCATGGAGACATCACACACCCCTGCCGCAAACATGTATTCACTGAGAACCAATCACTTTCCTCTCTTCCTACACGTACACATACCTTACATCCCCGATAAAAAGTTTTTACTGCTTCTACCAACTTGCCTCCCACATCATATATTCTTGATACCTTCCACAGAGCATCTATATCAACTCTATCATATGCCTTCTCCAGATCCATAAATGATATATACAAATCCATTTGCTTTTCTACGTATTTCACATACATTCTTCAAAGCAAACACGTGATACACACATTCTCTACCACTTCTGAAACCACAATGCTCTTCCCCAATCTGATGCTTTGTACATGCCTTCACCCTCTCAATCAATACCCTCCCATATAATTTCCCTGGAATACTCAATAAACTTATACCTCTGTAATTTGAGCACTCACCTTTGTTATCTTTACCTTTGTTCAATGGGGCTATGCAAGCATTCTGCTAATCCTCAGGCACCTCTCCATGAGTCATACATACATTAAATAACATTACCAACCAGTCAACAATACAGTCACCCCCTTTTTTAATAAATTCCACTGCAATACCATCAAAACCCGCTGCCTTGCCAGCTTTCATCTTCCGCAAAGCTTTTACTACCTCTTCTCTATTTACCAAACCATTTTCCTAACCCTCTCACTTTGCACACCACCTCGACCAAAACACACTGTATATGCCACTCTATCATCAAACACATTTAACAAACTTTCAAAATATTCACTCCATCTCCTCAAATCATTACCTGTTGTCACCTCCTCATTTGCCCACTTCACGGAAGTTCCCATATGTTCTCTCGTCTTACTCACTTTATTTACCTCTTTCCAAAACATCTTTTTATTCTCTATAAAATTTAATGATACTCTCTCACCCTAACTCTCATTTGCCCTCTTTTTCACCTCTTGCACCTTTCTCTTGACCTCTTTCTCTTTGTTTTATATATCTCCCAGTCATTTGTATTATTTCCCTCCAAAAATCGTCCCAATGCCTATCTCTTCTCTTTCACTAATAATCTTACCTCTTCTTCCTAACACTCACTACCCATTCTAACATGCCCACCCCCCACGCATCTTATGCCACAAGCATCTTTTGCGCAAGTCATCACTGCTTCCATAAATACATCCCATTCCTCCCCCACTCCCCTAACGTCCTTTCTTCTCACCTTTTTCCATTGTATACTCAGTCTCTCTTGGTACTTCCTCACCCTAACTCTTATTTGCCCTTTTTTCATCTCTTGCACCTATCTCTTCACGTCCTGCCTCTTTCTTTAATACATCTCCCACTCATTTGCATTGTTTCCTCGCAAAAATCTTCCAAATGCCTTTCTCTTTTCTTTCCCTAACAATCTTACTTCTTCATCCCACCAATCACTGCCCTTTCTAATCTGCCCACATCCCATGCTTCTCATGCTACAGGCAACTTTTACGTACGCCATCACTGCTTCCATAAATACATCCCTTTCCTCCCACACTTCCCTTACGTCCTTTGTTCTCACCTCTTTCCATCCTGTACTCAGTCTCTCCTGGTACTTCCTCACACAAGTCTCCTTGGCAAGCTCCTCACTCTGTCTTTCCCGCGCCTGTCAATTAACACGTAATGTAATAATGCTCCCTGGCCACCTTTCGTACTTACATACGTATACGTATGTATATCTCTCTTTTTAAACCAGGTGTTCCCAATCACAAGTCCTTTTTCAGCACATAAATCTACAAGCTCTTCACCATTTCCTTTCACAACACTGAACAACCCATGTACACCAATTATTTCCTCAACTGCCATATTACTCACCTTTGCATTCAAATCCCCCATCAATATAACACGGTCTCCTACATCATAACTACTAACACAGTCAATCAGCTGCTCCCAAAAACACTTGCCTCTCATGATCTTTCTTCTCATGTCCAGGTGCATGTTCACCAATAATCACCCATCTCTCTCCATCCACCTTCAGAATTACAGATATGAATCTAGACTTTACTTTCTTACACTCTGTCACATACTCTGACCACTCCTGCTTCAGGAGTAATGCTACTCCTTCCCTTGCTCTTGTCCTCTCACTAACCCTTGACTTTACTCCCAAGAAATTCGCAAACCGCTCTTCCCATTTACCCTTGAGCTTCGTTTCACTCAGAGCCAAGACATCCAGGTTCCTTTCCTCAAACATACTACCTCTCTCTTCTTTTTTGCCATCTTGGTTAAATCCACATACATTTAGACACTCCAATCCGAGCTTTCGAGGAGGATGAGCACTCCCCGCGTGACTCCTTCTTCTGTTTCCCATTTAAGAAAGTTAAAATACAAGGAGGAGATAGAGTTGATAGAGTTGATAGAGGTGCTCTGTTGAAGGTATTAAGAATGTATGTTTTGGGACGCAAGGTGTTAGAAGAAGTGAAATGTTTTTATCGAGGATGTAAGGGATGTGTAGGTGTAGGAAGAGAGGAAAATGATTGGTTCTCAGTGAATGTTGGTTTGCAGCAGGGGTGTTTGATATCTCCATGTTGTTTAATTTGTTTATGGATGGGGTTGTTAGGGAGGTAAATGCAAGAGTTTTGGAAAGAGGGGCAAGTGTGCAGTCTGTTGTAGATAAGAGAGCTTGGGATGTGAGTGAGTTGTTGTTCGCTGATGATACAACGCATGCGGGTGATTCATGTGAGAAACTGCAGGTGTTGACGACTGAGTTTGGTAAAGTGTGTCTAAAAAAAAAGCTGAGAGTAAATATGAATAAGACCAATGTCATTAGGTACCCTAGGGTTGAGGGAGAAGACAACTGGGTAGGTAAATTTAAATGGAGAAAAACTGGTGGAAGTGAAGTGTTATAGATATCTGGGAGTCGATTTGGCAGCGCATGGAACCAAGGAAGCGGAAGTGAATCATCGGGTGGGGGAGAGGGCGCAAGTTCTGGGAGAGTTCAAGAATATGTGGAAGTCGCGAACATAATCTCGGAAACCAAAAATGCTTATCTCTGAAGGAATAGTGATTCCAATAATGTTATATGGCTGCGAGGCGTGGGCTATAGATAGAGTTGTGCGGGGGAGGGTGGATGTGCTAGAAATGAGATGTTTGAGGACAATATATGGTGTGAGGTGGTTTGATCGAATATGGAATAATAGGTTGAGAGATGTGTGGTAATAAAAGGAGTGTGGTTGAGAGAGAAGAAGAGGGTGTTTTGAAGTGGTTTGGTCACACACATTACCAAACTCAGTCACAAGCTTCTGCAGTTTCTCACATGAATCAGCCACCAGCGCTGTACCATCAGCGAACAACTAGTGACTCATTTCCCAAACTCTCTCAACCAAAACAGACTGCATACTTGCCCCTTCTTCCAAAACTCTTGCATTCACCTCCCTAACAACCCCATCCATAAACAAATTAAACTACCATGGAGACATCACACACCCCCTTCCGCAAACCTACATTCACTGAGAACCAATCACTTTCCTCTCTTCCTACACGTACATATGCCTTACATCCCAATAAAAAGTTTTTACTGCTTCTACCAACTTGCCTCCCACACCATATATTCTTAATACCTTCCACAGAGCATCTCTATCAACTCTATCATATGCCTTCTCCAGATCCATAAATGATACATACAAATCCATTTGCTTTTCTACGTATGTCTCATACATTCTTCAAAGCAAGCACCTGATACACACATCCTCTACCACTTCTGAAACCACAATGCTCTTCCCCAATCTGATGCTTTGTACATGCCTTCACCCTCTCAATCAATACCCTCCCATATGATTTCCTAGGAATACTCAATAAACCTCTACCTCTGTAATTTGAGCACTCACCTTTGTCATCTTTACCTTTGTACAATGGCACTATACAAGCATTCCTCCAATCCTCAGGCACCTCTCCATGAGTGATACATACATTAAATAACCTTACCAACCAGTCAACAATACAGTCATCCCCTTTTTTAATAAATTCCACTGCAATACCATCAAAACCCATTGCCTTGCCGGCTTTCATCTTCCGCAAAGCTTTTACTACCTCTTCTCTATTTATCAAACCATTTTCCCTAACCCTCTCACTTTGCACACCACCTCAACCAAAACACCGTTTATATGCCACTCTATCATCAAACACATTTACCAAACTTTCAAAATACATCCTCCATCTCCTTCTTACATCACCACTACTTGTTTTCACCTCCTCATTTGCCCCCTTCACTGAAGTTTCCATATGTTCTCTCGTCTTACTCACTTTATTTACCTCCTTCCAAAACATCTTTTTTTTCTCTATAAAATTTAATAATACTCTCTCACCCTAACTCTCATTTACCCTCTTTTCTCCTCTTACACCTTTCTCTTGACCTCTTTCTCTTTGTTTTATATATCTCCCAGTCATTTGCATTATTTACCTCCAAAAATCGTCCAAATGCCTATCTCTTCTCTTTCACTAATAATCTTACCTCTTCATCCCAACATTCACTACCCTTTCAAACATGCCCACCCCCACGTATCTCATGCCACAAGCATCTTTTGCGCAAGCCATCACTGCTTCCAAAAATACATCCCATTCCTCCCCCACTCCCCTAACGTCCTTTCTTCTCACCTTTTTCCATTGTATACTCAGTCTCTCCTGGTACATCCTCACACAAAGCTCCTTCCCAAGCTCACTTACTCTCACCACTTTTTTCACCATAAAATTCTCCAGATCTATAAATGTTACAAACAACTCCATTTCCTTTCTAAGTATTTTTCACATGCAATCTCCAAAGCAAACACCTGATCCACACATCCTGTACCACTTCTGAAACCACACTGCTCTTCCCCAATCTCATGCTCTGTATGTGCCTTCACCCTCTCAATCAATACCCTTCCATATAATTTCTCAGGAATACTCAACAAACTTATACCTCTTTGATTTGAGCACTCACTCACCTCTATCCCCTTTGCCTTTGTACAATGGCACTATGCAAGGATTCCGACAATCCTCAGGCACCTCAAAAACACACTGTATATGCCACTCTATCATCAAACACATTTAACAAACTTTCAAAATATTCACTCCATCTCCTTCTCAAATCATTACCTGTTGTCACCTCCTCAGTTGCCCACTTCACGGAAGTTCCCATATGTTCTCTCGTCTTACTCACTTTATTTACCTCTTTCCAAAACATCTTTTTATTCTCTATAAAATTTAATGATACTCTCTCACCCTAACTCTCATTTGCCCTCTTTTTCACCTCTTGCACCTTTCTCTTGACCTCTTTCTCTTTGTTTTATATATCTCCCAGTCATTTGCATTATTTACCTCCAAAAATCGTCCAAATGCCTATCTCTTCTCTTTCACTAATAATCTTACCTCTTCATCCCAACATTCACTACCCTTTCAAACATGCCCACCCCCACGTATCTCATGCCACAAGCATCTTTTGCGCAAGCCATCACTGCTTCCAAAAATACATCCCATTCCTCCCCCACTCCCCTAACGTCCTTTCTTCTCACCTTTTTCCATTGTATACTCAGTCTCTCCTGGTACATCCTCACACAAAGCTCCTTCCCAAGCTCACTTACTCTCACCACTTTTTTCACCATAAAATTCTCCAGATCTATAAATGTTACAAACAACTCCATTTCCTTTCTAAGTATTTTTCACATGCAATCTCCAAAGCAAACACCTGATCCACACATCCTGTACCACTTCTGAAACCACACTGCTCTTCCCCAATCTCATGCTCTGTATGTGCCTTCACCCTCTCAATCAATACCCTTCCATATAATTTCTCAGGAATACTCAACAAACTTATACCTCTTTGATTTGAGCACTCACTCACCTCTATCCCCTTTGCCTTTGTACAATGGCACTATGCAAGGATTCCGACAATCCTCAGGCACCTCACCATGAGTCATACATACAACAAATAACCTTACCAACCAGCCAACAATACAGTCACCAACTTTTTTAATAAATTCCACAGTTTTTCCATCCAAACCCGCTGCCCTGCCGGCTTTCATCTTCCGCAAAGCTTTTACTACCTCTTCTCTGTTTACCATATCATTTTCCCTAACCCTCTCACTTTGCACACCACCTCGACCATAACACCCTATATCTGCCACTTTATCGTCAAACAAATTCAACAGACCTTCAAAGTACTCACTCCATCTTCTCGTATCAACACTATTTGTTATCACCTCCCCATTAGCCCCCTTCACTGAAATTCCCATTGTTCCCTTGTCTTACGCACTTTATTTACCTCCTTCCAAAACATCTTTATATTCTCACTAAAATTTGACGATACTCTCTCACCCTAACTCTCATTTGCCCTTTTTTCACCTCTTGCACCTATCTCTTCACTTCCTGCCTCTTTCTTTTATACATCTCCCACTCATTTGCATTATTTCCTCGCAAAAATCGTCCAAATGCCTTTCTTTTTTCTTTCACTAACAATCTTACCTCTTCATCCCACCAATCACTATCCTTTCTAATCTGCCCACATCCCATGCTTCTTATGCCACAAGCAACTTTTACGCATGCCATCACTGCTTCCATAAATACATCCCTTTCCTCAGCCACTTCCCTTACGTCCTTTGTTCTAACCTCTTTCCATCCTGTACTCAGTCTCTCCTGGTACTTCCTCTCACAAGTCTCCTTGGCAAGCTCCTCACTCTGTCTTTCACGCGCCTGTCAATTAACACGTAATGTAATAACGCTCCCTGGCCACCTTTCGTACTTACATACGTATACGTATGTATATCTCTCTTTTTAAACCAGGTGTTCCCAATCACAAGTCCTTTTCCAGCACATAAATCTACAAGCTCTTCACCATTTCCTTTCACAACACTGAACACCCCATGGACACCAATTATTTCCTCACCTGCCATATTACTCACCTCTGCACTCAAATCCCCCATCAATATAACACGGTCTTCTACTTCAGCATTATTAACACAGTCAATCAGCTGCTCCCAAAAGCACTTGCCTCTCATGATCTTTCTTCTCATGTCCAGGTGCATGTGCACCAATAATCACCCATCTCTCTCCATCCACTTTCAGTTTTACCGATATGAATCTAGACTTTACTTTCTTTCACTCTGTCACATACTCTGACCACTCCTGTTTCAGGAGTAATGCTACTCCTTACCTTGCTCTTGTCCTCTCACTAACCCTTGACTTAACTCCCAAGAAATTCGCAAAGCACTCTTCCCATTTACCCTTGAGCTTCGTTTCACTCAGAGCCAAGACACCCAGGTTCCTTTCCTCAAACATACTAGCTCTCTCTCCTTTTTTCTCATCTTCGTTAAATCCACACACATTTAGACACCCCAGTCTGAGCTTTCGAGGAAGATATGCACTTACCGCGTGACTCCTTCTTCTTGTCTCCGCTTTCAGAAAGTTAAAATACAAGGAGGAGATAGAGTTGATAGAGTTGATATAGGTGCTCTGTGGAAGGTATTAAGAATATATGGTGTGGGAGGCAAGTTGTTAGAAGCAGTGAAATGTTTTTATCGAGGATGTAAGGCATGTGTAAGTGTAGGAAGAGAGGAAATTGATAGGTTCTCAATGAATGTTGGTTTGTGGCAGGGGTATTCGATGTCTCCATGGTTGTTTAATTTGTTTATGGATGGGGTTGTTAGGGAGGTGAATGCAAGAGTTTTGGAAAGAGGTGAATTGTGCAGTCTGTTGTAGATAAGAGAGCTTGGGAAGTGAGTCAGTTGTTGTTCGCTGATGATACAGCACATGTGGCTGATTCATGTGAGAAATTGCAGGTGCTGAAGACTGAGTTTGGTAAAGTGTGTCTAAAAAAAAAGCTGAGAGTAAATGTGAATAAGAGCAAGGTTATTAGGTACAGTAGGGTTGAGGGAGAAGACAACTGGGAGGTAAATTTGAATGGAGAAAAACTGGTGGAAGTGAAGTGTTTTAGATATCTGGGAGTGGATTTGTCAGTGGATGGAACCATGGAAGAGGAAGTGAATCATCGAGTGGGGGAGGGGGCGAAAGTTCTGGGAGAGTTCAAGAATGTGTGGAAGTCGCGACCATTATCTCGGAAACCAAAAATGGGTATGTTTGAATCAATAGTGATTCCAATAATGTTAAATGGCTGCGAGGCGTGGGCTATAGAAAGAGTTGTGCGGAGGAGGGTGGATGTGCTAGAAATGAGATGTTTGAGGACAATATGTGGTGTGAGGTGGTTTGATCGAATATGGAATAATAGGTTAAGAGAGATGTGCGGTAATAAAAGGTGTGTGGTTGAGAGAGAAGAAAAGTGTTTTGAAGTGGTTTGGTCACAGAGTGAATGAGTAAGGAAAGATTGACCAAGAGGATATATGTGTCAGAGGTGGAGGGAACGAGGAGAAGTGGGAGACCCAATTGGAGGTGGAAAGATGGAGTGAAAAAGATTTTTAGTGATCGGGCCTTAACATGCAGGAGGGTGAAAGGCGTGCAGGGAATAGAGTGAATTGGAACGATGTTGTATACTGGGGTCGACGTGCTATCAATGGATTGAATCAGGTCATATGAAGCGTTTGGGGTAAACCATGGATAGTTCTCAAGGGCCTGGATGTGGAAAGGGAGCTGTGGTTTCGGTGCGTTATGACATGACTGCTAGAGACAGTGTGAAAGAATGTGGCCTTTGTTGACTTTTCCTAGCGCTACCTCGCACATATGAGGAGTTTGGGGGTAGTTATTCCATGTGTGGCGAGGTGGTGATGGGAATAAATAAAGGCAGACAGTATTAATTATGTACATGTGTATATGTATGATTATGTACGTGTATATATATATATATATATATATATATATATATATATATATATATATATATATATATATATATATATATATATATATATATATATATATATATATATATATATATATATATATATATATATATATATATATATATATATATATATATATATACATATCAAACCACCTCACACCACACATTGTCCTCAAACATCTCATTTCCAGCACATCCATCCTCCTGCGCACAACTCTATCCATAGCCCACGCCTCGCAACCATACAACATTGTTGGAACCACTATTCCTTCAAACATACCCATTTTTGCTTTCCGAGATAATGTTCTCGACTTCCAAACGTTCTTCAAGGCTTCCACAATTTTCGCCCCCTCCCCCACCATAAGAATCACTTCCGCTTCCATGGTTCCCTCCGCTGACAGATCCACTCCCAGATATCTAAAACACTTAATTTCCATCAGTTTTTCTCCATTTAAACTTAACTTCCAATTGACATGACCCTAAACGATACTGCACCTAATAACCTTGCTCTTATTCACATTTACTCTTAACTTTCTTCTTTCACACACTTAACCAAACTCATTCACCAGCTTATGCAGTTTCTCACATGGATCAGCCACCAGCGATGTATCATCAGCGAACAACAACTGATTCACTTCCCAAGCTCTCTCATCCACCAACAGACTGCATACTTGCCCCTCTTTCCAAAACCTTTGCATTCACCTCCCTAACAACCCCATCCATAAACAAATTAAACAACCATGGAGACATCACACACCCCTGCCGCAAACCTACATTCACTGAGAACCAATCACTTTCCTCTCTTTCTACACGTACACATGCCTTACATCCTCGATAAAAGCTTTTCACTGCTTCTAACAACTTGCCTCCCACACCACATATTCTTAATACCTTCCAAAGAGTATCTCTATCAGCTCTATAATATGCCTTTTCCATATGCATAAATGCTACATACAAATCCATTTGCTTTTCTAAGTATTTCTCACAAAAATTCATCAAAGCAAACACCTGATCCACACATCCTCTACCACTTCTAAAACCACACTGCTCTTCCTTAATCTGATGCTCTATACATGCCTTAACCCTCCCAATCAATACCCTCCCATATAATTTACCAGGAATACTCAATAAACTTATACCTCTGTGATTTGAGCACTCACTCTTATCCCCTTTGCCTTTGTACAATGGCACTATGCAAGCATTCCGCAAATCCTCAGGTACCTCACCATGAATCATACATTTATTAAATAAACTTACCAACCATTCAACAATATAGTCACCAACTTTTTTAATAAATTCCACTGCAATACCATCCAAGCCTGCTCCCTTGCCGGCTTTCATCTTCCGCAAAGCTTTTAATTCCTTCTCTCTGTTTGCCAAATCATTTTCCCTAACCCTCTCACTTTGCACACCACATCGACCAAAACACCCTATATCTGCCACTCTATCATCAAACACATTCAACAAACCTTCAAAATACTCACTCCATCTCCTTCTCACATCACCTTTACTTGTTATCACCTCCCCATTAGCCCCCTTCAGTGAAGTTCCCATTTGCTCCCTTGTCTTACGCACTTTATTTACCTCCTTCCAAAACATCTTTTTATTCTCCCTAAAATTTAATGATACTCTCTTACCCCAACTCTCATTTGCCCTCTTTTTCACCTCTTGCACCTTTCTCTTGACCTCCTGCCTCTTTCTTTTATACACCTCCCACTCATTTGCATTTTTTCCCTTCAAAAATCTTGGAAATGCCTCTCTCTTCTCTTTCACTAATAATCTTACTTCTTCATCCCACCACTCACTGCCCTTTCTAATCAACCCATCTCCCAAGCTTCTCATGCCACCAGCATCTTTTACGCAAGCCATCACTGCTTCCCTAAATACATCCCATTCCTCCCCACTCTCCTTTCCTCCTTTGTTCTCACCTTTTTCTGTTCTGTACTCAGTCTCTCCTGGTACTTTCTCACACAAGTCTCCTTCCCAAATTCACTTACTCTCACCACTCTCTTCACCCCAACATTCTACCTTCTTTTCTGAAAACCCTTACCAATCTTCACCTTCGCCTCCACAAGATAATGATCACACATCCCTCCAGTTGCGCCTCTCAGCACATTAACATCGAAAAGTCTCTCTTTCGCGCGCCTATCAATTAACACGTAATCCAATAACGCTCTCTGGCCATCTCTCCTACTTACATACGTATACTTATGTATATCTCTCTTTTTAAACCAGGTATTCCCAATCACCAGTCCTTTTTCAGCACATAATTCTACAAGCTCCTGACCATTTCCATTTTCAACATTGAACACCCCATGTAGACCAATTATTCCCTCAACTGCCACATTACTCACCTTTGCATTTACATCACCCATCACTATAACCCGGTCTTGACCATCAAAACCACTAACACACTCATTCAGCTGCTCCCAAAAGACTTGCCTCTTATGATCTTTCTTCTTATGCCCAGGTGCATATTCACCAATAATCACCCAACTCTCTCCATCAACTTTCAGTTTTACCCACATCAATCGAGAATTTACTTTCTTACACTCTATCATATACTCTCACAACTCCTGTTTCAGGAGTTGTGCTACTCCTTCCCTTGCTCTTATCCTCTTTCTAACCACTGACTTTACTCCCAAGATATTCCCAAACCACTCTTCCCATTTACCCTTGAGCTTCGTTTCACTCAGAGCCAAAACATCAAAGCTCCTTTCCTCAAACATACTACCTATCTCTCCTTTTTCTCATCTTAGTTACATCCACACACATTTAGACACCCCAATCAGAGCCTTCGAGGAGGATGAGCACTCCCCGCGTGACTCCTTCTTCTGTTTCACCTTTTAGAAAGTCAAAATACAAGGAGGGGATGGTTTCTTGCCCCCCGCTCACGTCCCCTTTAGTCGCCTTCTACGACACGTGAGGAATGCGTGGGAAGTATTCTTTCTCGACGATCCCCAGGGATATATATATATACATATATATATATATATATATATATATATATATATATATTTTTTTTTTTTTTTCTTTTTGCTTTGTCGCTGTCTTCCGCGTTTGCGAGGTAGCGCAAGCAAACAGACGAAAGAAATGGCCCAACCCACCCCCATACACATATATATACATACGTCCACACACGCAAATATACATACCTACACAGCTTTCCCTGGTTTATCCCAGACCCTTCACATGCCCTGATTCAATCCACTATCAGCACGTCAACCCCGGTATACCACATCGCTCCAATTCAATCTATTCCTTGCCCTCCTTTCACCCTCCTGCATGTTCAGGCCCCGATCACACAAAATCTTTTTCACTCCATCTTTCCACCTCCAATTTGGTCTCCCTCTTCTCCTCGTTCCCTCCACCTCCGACACATATATCCTCTTGGTCAATCTTTCCTCACTCATTCTCCCCATGTGCCCAAACCATTTCAAAACACCCTCTTCTGCTCTCTCAACCACGCTCTTTTTATTTCCAAACATCTCTCTTACCCTTACGTTACTTACTCGATCAAACCAACTCACAACACACATTGTCCTCAAACATCTCATTTCCAGCACATCCATCCTCCTGCGCACAACTCTATCCATAGCCCACGCCTCGCAACCATACAACATTGTTGGAACCACTATTCCTTCAAACATACCCATTTTTGCTCTCCCGCGTTTTCGAGGTAGCGCAAGGAAACAGACGAAAGAAATGGCCCAACCCACCTCCATACACATGTATATACATACGTCCACACACGCAAATATACACACCTACACAGCTTTCCATGGTTTACCCCAGACGCTTCACATGCCCTGATTCAATCCACTGACAGCACGTCAACCCTGGTACACCACATCGATCCAATTCACTCTATTCCTTGCCCTCCTTTCACCCTCCTGCATGTTCGGGCCCCGATCACACAAAATCTTTTTCACTCCATCTTTCCACCTCCAATTTGGTCTCCCACTCCTCCTCGTTCCCTCCACCTCCGAAACATATATCCTCTTGGTCAATCTTTCCTCACTCATTCACTCCATGTGCCCAGACCATTTCAAAACACACTCTTCTGCTCTCTCAACCACGCTCTTTTTATTTCCACACATCTCTCTTACCCTTACGTTACTTACTCGATCAAACTACCTCACACCACACATTGTCCTCAAACATCTCATTTCCAGCACATCCATCCTCCTGCGCACAACTCTATCCATAGCCCACGCCTCGCAACCATACAACATTGTTGGAACCACTATTCCTTCAAACATACCCATTTTTCCTTTCCGAGATAATGTTCTCGACTTCCACACATTCTTCAAGGTTCCAAGAATTTTCATCCCTCCCCCACCCTATGATCCACTTCCACTTCCATGGTTCCATCCGCTGCCAGATCCACTCCCAGATATCTAAAACACTTTACTTCCTCCAGTTTTTCTCCATTCAAAGTTACCTCCCAATTGACTTGACCCTCAACCCTACTGTACCTAATAACCTTGCTCTTATTCACATTTACTCTTAACTTTCTTCTTTCACACACTTTACCAAACTCAGTCACCAGCTTCTGCAGTTTCTCACATGAATCAGCCACCAGCGCTGTATCATCAACGAACAACAACTGACTCACTTCCCAAGCTCTCTCATCCCCAACAGACTTCATACTTGCCCCTCTTTCTTTCAAACTATTCGCCATTTCCCGCGTTAGCAAAGTAGCGTTATGAACAAAGGACAGGGCGTCTGAGGATATATCCTCACCTGGCCCCCTTCTCTGTTCCTTCTTTTGGAAAATTAAAAAAAAACGAGAGGAAAGGATTTCCGGCCCCTCGCTCCCTCCCCTTTTAGTCGCCTTGTACGACACGCAGGAAATACTTGGGAAGTATTCTTTCTCCCCTATCCTCAGAGATGATACATATATATATATATATATATATATATATATATATATATTTATATATATATATATATATATATATATATATATATATATATATATATATATATATATTAATATATATAATATCCCTGGGGATAGGGGAGAAAGAATACTTCCCACGTATTCCCTGCGTGTCGTAGAAGGCGACTAAAAGGGGAGGGAGCGGGTGGCTGGATATCCTCCCCTTTCGTTTTTTTTTTTTTTTTACTTTTCCAAAAGAAGGAACAGAGAAGGGGGCCAGGTGAGGATTTTCCCTCTAAGGTCCAGTCCTCTGTTCTTAACGCTACCTCGCAAACGCGGGAAATGGCGAATAGTATGAAAAAAAAAAAAAAAAAATATATATATATATATATATATATATATATATATATATATATATATATATATATATATATATATATATATATATATATATATATATATATATATATATATATATATATACTTATATATATATTATCCCTGGGGATGGGGGGGAAAGAATACTGGAAATCCTCCCCTCTCTATTTTTTTTTATTTTTCCAAAAGAAGGAACAGAGAAGTGGGCCAGGTGAGGATATTCCCCCAAAGGCCCAGTCCTCTGTTCTTAACGCTACCTCGCTAATGCGGGAAATGCCGAATAGTTTGAAAAAAAAATATATATATATATACGTCCATATATATATATATATTTATTATCATTATTATTTTTCTTTGTCGCTCGTTCCCGTGTTTGCGAGTTACCGCAAAGAAATAGACGAAATAAATGGACCAACAAACCCCCATACACATATATATACATACACGTCCACACACGCAATTATACATAACCATACACTTCAATGTACACATATATATACACACACAGACACATACATATATACACATGCACACATTTCACACTGTCTGCCTTTATTCATTCCCATCGCCACCTCGCCAAACATGAAATAACAACCCGCTTCCCCCTTATGTGCGAGAGGTACCGCTAGGAAAATATAACAAAGCCCCATTCGTTCACACTCAGTCTCTAGCTGTCATTTAATAATGAACCGAAACCAGGTATACCACATATATATATATATATATATATATATATATATATATATATATATATATATATATATATATATATATATATATATATATATATATATATATATATATATATATATATATATATATATATATATATATATATATATATATATACATATATATATATACATGGTTTACCCCAGACGCTTCACATGATCTGATTCAATCCACTGACAGCATGTAAACCCGGTATATCACATCGATCCAATTCACTCTATTCCTTGCCCGCCTTTCACCCTCCCGCATGTTCAGGCCCCGATCACACAACACCTTTTTCACTCCATCTTTCCACCTCTAATTTCGTCTCCCACTTCTCCTCGTTCCCTCCACCTCCGACACATATATCCTCTTGGTCAATCTTTCCTCACTCATTCTCCCCATGTGCCCAAACCATTTCAAAACGCTATTCTGCTCTCTCAACCACACTCTTTTTATTTCCACACATCTCTCTTACCCTTACATTACTTACTCGATCAAACCACCTCACACCACATATTGTCCTCAAACATCTCCTTCCCAGCACATCCACCCTCCTGCGCACAACTCTATCCATAGCCCACGCCTCGCAACCATACAACATTGTTGGAACCACTATTCCTTCAAACATACCCATTTTTGCTCTCCGAGATAATGTTCTCGACTTCCACACATTCTTCAAAGCTCCCAGGATTTTCGCCCCGCCCCCACCCTATGATTCACTTCCACTTCCATGGTTCTATCCGATGCCAGATCCACTCCCAGATATCTAAAACACTTTACTTTCTCCAGTTTTTCTCCATTCAAACTTACCTCCCAATTGACTTCACCCTCAACCCTACTGTACCTAATAACCTTGCTCTTATTCACATTTACTCTTAACTTTCTTCTTTCACACACTTTACCAAACTCAGTCACCAGCTTTTGCAGTTTCTCACATGAATCAGCCACCAGCGCTGTATCATCAGCGAACAACAACTGACTCACTTCCCAAGCTCTCTCATCCACAACAGACTTCATACTTGCCCCTCTTTCCAAAACTCTTGTATTCACCTCCCTAACAACCCCATCCATAAACAAATTAAACAACCATGGAGACATCAAACACCCCTGCCGCAAACCTACATTCACTGAGAACCAATCACTTTCCTCTCTTCCTACAGGTACACATGCCTTGCATCCTCGATAAAAAATTTTCACTGGTTCTAACAATTTGCCTCCAACACCTTATATTCTTAATACCTTCCACAGAGCATCTCTATCAACTCTATCATATGCCTTCTCCAGATCCATAAAGCGGGAAGCTGGATATCCTCTCCTCTCATTATTTTTTTTCAATTTTCCAAAAGAATGAACAGAGAAGGGGTGCAGGTGAGGACGTTCCCTCAAAGGCCCAGTCCTCTGTTCTTCACGCTACCTCGCTAACGCGTGAAATGGCGAATAGTTTGAAAAAAAAAGAAAAATATATATATATATATATATATATATATATATATATATATATATATATATATATATATATATATATATATATACATATATATATATATATATATATATATATATATATATATATATATATATATATATATATATATATATATATATATATATATATATATATATAATATATATATATATGTATATATATATATATATATATATATATATATATATATATATATATATATTATATATATATATATATATATATATATATATATATTTTTTTTTTTTTTTTTTTGCTTTGTCGCTGTCTCCCGCGTTTGCGAGGTAGCGCACGGAAACAGACGAAAGAAATGGCCCAACCCACTCCCATACACATGTATATGCATACGTCCACACACGCAAATATACACACCTACACAGCTTTCCATGGTTCACCCCAGACGCTTCACATGCCCTGATTCAATCCACTGACAGCACGTCAACCCCGGTATACCACATCGCTCCAATTCACTCTACTCCTTGCCCTTCTTTCACCTTCCTGCATATTCAGGCCCCGATCACACAAAATCTTTTTCACTCCATCTTTCCACCTCCAATTTGGTCTCCCTCTTCTCCTCGTTCCCTCCACCTCCGACACATATATCCTCTTGGTCAATCTTTCCTCACTCATTCTCTACATGTGCCCAAACCATTTCAAAACACCCTCTTCTGCTCTCTCAACCATGCTCTTTTTATTTCCACACATCTCTCTTATCCTTACATTACTTACTCGATCAAACCACCTCACACCACACAT
>NC_092279.1:34623223-34668223 GCF_036320965.1 Panulirus ornatus | reverse complement strand
ATACTTTCATTAAATTTAACCTTACCAACCAGTCAAAAATTTCAGCCCCCCCTTTTTTTAAAAATTCCCGGCATACACCCAAAAACCTGCTCCCTTGCGGCTTTCATTTTCCCGCAAGCTTTCACTCCTTTTTCCTGTTCCCAAATCATTTTCCCTACCCTCTCACTTTGCACACCACCTCGACCAAAACCCCCTTACTGCCTTATCATCAAAAACATTCAACACCTTCAAAATACTCACTCCATCTTCTCACTCACCACTTCTTGTTATCACCCCCCCATGGGCGCCCTTCCTGAAGTTCCATTTGCTTTTTCGCACTTTATTACCCCTTTCCCCAGAACATCTTTTTATTTCCCTAAATTTAATGATACCTTCCCCCCAAATTTCATTTGCCCTTTTTTTAAACTTTGCCCCTTTCCCTCTTGACCTCCTGTCTCTTTTTTTACTTTCTCCAACTAAATTTCCTTTTTTTCCCCTGCAGAAATCGTCAAATCCCTCTCTTTCTTTTCACTAATATTTTTTTACTCTTCACCCACCCTCACTCCCCTTTTCAATTAAACCCCACCCCCCATCTTCTCATGCCACAGATCTTTTGCCAATCCATCATTTTTCAAATTTTTACACCCCCATTCCTCCCCCACCCCTTATTTTCCCATTTTTTCACTTTTTCCATTCTGTATCGTTTCTCTGGTATTCCTCATACAAGTCTCCTTCCAAGCTACTTACTCTCCCCCCCCCTCTTCACCCCAACATTCCTCTTCTTTTTAAAAAACCTTACAAATTTTCCCACTTAGCTCCAAAGTTAATGTCGGGACACCCCTTTTGTTGCACCTCTCAACTTTAAACATCCAAAGGGTCTCTCTTCGCGCCCCCTGTCATTTTTAAACACGTAATTCAAAACGCTGTGGCCATCTTATCCCACTTATATAGTTTACTTATGTATATCTGCTTTTAAACAGGTATTCCCCAAAAATCAGTCCTTTTTTTAGCCATAAATCTACAAGCTCTTCACCATTTCCTTTTTCAACTGGGAAAACCCCCCTGTTTATATTATCCTCAACTGCCACATTTCTCACCTTTGCATTCAAAACCCCCCATCCTATAAACCCGGGGCCGTGCTCAAAACCACTAACACCCCTCATTTAGCTGCTCCCAAACACTTGCCCTTCATGATTTTCCCTGCCCAGGCATTTTACCAATAATAAACCCCTTCCTTTCTATCAACTTTCAGTTTTACCCCTTTAATCGAGAAATTTTCTTTTTTACATTCTATCACATACTCCCACAACTCCCGTTCAGAGTATTGCTACTCCTTCCCTTTCTTTGTCTTTTCATAACCCTGACTTTACTCCCCAAAACATTCCCCCAAAACCCCTCTTCCCTTTACCCTTGAGCTTCGTTTCACTCAGAGCCAAAAAATCCCGGTTCCTTTCCCCCCAAAAATACTACCTATCTCTCCTTTTTTACATCTTGGTTACATCCACCCATTAGCCCCAAAACTGGGCATGGAGGAGGTATGAGCATCCCCCGTGATCCCTTCTGTTTCCATTTTAGAAAGTTAAAAAAAATACAAGGGGGGGTTTTTGGCCCCCCCCTCCCGTCCCCTCTATATGGTTGGGGGAGGCAAGTTGTTAGAAGCAGTGAAAAGTTTTTATCGAGGATGTAAGGCATGTGGAAAATGTAGGAAGAGGGAGAGTGATTGGTTCTAGTGAATGTAGTTGCGGTGGGGTGTGGGGATGTTTTCCATGGTTGTTAAAATTTTTTTATGGATGGGGTGTTTTTGGAGGGGAATGCAAGAGTTTGGAAAGAGGGGAAGTATGAAGTCTGTTGGGGATGAGAGAGCTTGGGAGGTGAGTCAGTTGTTGTTCGATGACACAGCGCTGGTGGCTGATTCATGTGTGAAACTGCAGAAGTTGGTGACTGAGTTTGGTAAAGTGTGTGGAAGAAGAAAGTTATGAGTAAATGTGAATAAGAGCAAGGTTATTAGGTACAGTAGGGTTGAGGGTCAAGTCAATTGGGAGGTGAGTTTGAATGGAGAAAAACTGGAGGAAGTGAAGTGTTTTAGATATCTGGGAGTGGATCTGGCAGCGGAAGGAACCATGGAAGCGGAAGTGGATCATAGGGTGGGGGAGGGGGCGAAAATTCTGGGGGCCTTGAAGAATATGTGGAAGTCGAGAACATTATCTCGGAAAGCAAAAATGGGTATGTTTGAAGGAATAGTGGTTCCAACAATGTTGTATGGTTGCGAGGCGTGGGCTATGGATAGAGTTGTGCGCAGGAGGATGGATGTGCTGGAAATGAGATGTTTGAGGACAATGTGTGGTGTGAGGTGGTTTGATCGAGTGAGTAACGTAAGGGTAAGAGAGATGTGTGGAAATAAAAAGAGCGTGGTTGAGAGAGCAGAAGAGGGTGTTTTGAAGTGGTTTAGGCACATGGAGAGGATGAGTGAGGAAAGATTGACCAAGAGGATATATGTGTCGGAGGTGGAGGGAACAAGGAGAAGAGGGAGACCAAATTGGAGGTGGAAAGATGGAGTGAAAAAGATTTTGTGTGATCGGGGCCTGAACATGCAGGAGGGTGAAAGGAGGGCAAGGAACAGAGTGAATTGAAGCGATGTGGTATACCGGGGCTGACGTGCTGTCAGTGGATTGAATCAAGGCATGTGAAGCGTCTGGGGTAAACCATGGAAAGCTGTGTAGGTATGTATATTTGCGTCTGTGGACGTATGTATATACATGTGTATGGGGGGGGGGTTGGGCCATTTCTTTCGTCTTTTTCCTTGCGCTACCTCGCAAACGCGGGAGACAGCGACAAAGTATAAAAAAAAAAAATATATATATATATATATATATATATATATATATATATATATATATATATATATATATATATATATATATATATATATATATATATGTATACATATATAAGAGTGAGTGCTCAAATTACAGAGTTAAAGTTTGTTGAGTATTCCTGGTAAATTATATGGGAGGGTATTGATTAAGAGGGTGAAGGCATGCACAGCGCATCAGATTGGGGAAGAGCAGTGTGGTTTCAGAAGTGGTAGAGGATGTGTGGATCAGGTGTCTGCTTTGACGAATGTATGTGAGAAATACTTAGAAAAGCAAATGGATTTGTATGTAGCATTTATGGATCTGGAGAAGGCATATGATAGAGTTGATAGAGATTCTCTGTGGAAGGTTCAATATAAAGAATATATGGTGTGGGAGGCAAGTTGTTAGAAGCAGTGATAAGTTTTTATCGAGGATGTAAGGCATGTGTACGTGTAGGAAGAGAGGAAAGTGATTGGTTCTCAATGAATATAGGTTTGCGGCAGTGAGGTAAATGCAAGAGTATTGGAAAGAGGGGCAAGTATAAAGTCTGTTGTGGATGAAATAGCTTGTGATGTGAGTCAGTTGTTGTTCGTTGATGATACAGCGCTGGTGGCTGATTCATGTGAGAAACTGCAGAATCTGGTAACTGAGTTTGGTAAAGTGTGTGAAAGAAGAAAGTTAAGGGTAAATATGAATAAGAGCAAGGTTATTATTTACAGTAGGGGTATGGTTCAAGTCAATTGGGAGGTAAGTTTGAATGGAGAAAAACTGGAGGAAGTAAAGTGTTTTAGATGTCTGGGAGTGGATCTTGCAGCGGATGGAACCATGGAAGCGGAAGTGAATTATAGGCTGGGGTAGGGGGCGAAAACCCTGGGAGCATTGAAGAATGTGTGGAAGTCGAGAACATTATCTCGGAAATTAAATATGGGTATGTTTGAAGGAATAGTGGTTCCAACAATGTTGTATGGTTGAAAGGCGTGGGCTATGGATAGAGTTGTGCGCAGAAGGGTGGATGTGCTGGAAATGAGATGTTTGAGGACACTGTGTGGTGTGAGGTGGATTGATTGAGTAAGTAATGTAAGGGTAAGAGAGATGTGTGGAAATAAAAAGAGCGTGGATGAGAGAGCAGAAAAGGGTGTTTTGAAATGGTTTGTGCATATGGAGAGAATGAGTAAGGAAAGACTGACCAAGAGGATATATGTATCGGAGGTGGAGGGAACAAGGAGAAGTGGGAGACCAAATTGGAGGTGGAAAGATGGATTGAAAAAGATTTAAAGATTTTGTGTGATCGGGGCTTGAACATGCAGGAGGGTGAAAGGAGGGCAAGGAATAGAGTGAATTGGATCGATGTGTTATACCGGAGTTGACGTGCTGTCAGTGGATTGAATCAGGGCATGTGAAGCGTCTAGGGTAAACCATGGAAAGTTTTGTGTTGCCTGGATGTGGAAAGGGAGCTCTGGTTTCGGGCATTATTGCATGACAGCTAGAGGCTGAGTGTGAACGAATGGGGCATTTGTTGTCTTTTCCTAGTGCTACCTCGCACACATGAGGGGGGAGGGGGATGGTATTCCATGTGTCCTGAGGTGGCGATGGGAATGAATAAAGGCAGACAGTGTGAATTGTGTGCATGGGTATATATGTATGTGTCTGTGTGTGTATATATATGTGTACATTGAGATGCATAGGTATGTATATTTGCGTGTGTGGACCAGTATGTATATACATTGTGTATGGGGGTGGGTTGTGCCAGTTCTTTCGTCTGTTTTCTTGCGCTACCTCGCAAACGCGGGAGACAGCGACAAACCAAATATATATATATATATATATATATATATATATATATATATATATATATATATATATATATATTTTACTATATTATTTTGCTTTTTCGCTGGCTCCCGCGTTTGCGAGGAGACACAAGAATCTACAAGCTCTTCACTGAACACCCCATGTATACCAATTATTCCCTCAACTGCCACATTACTCACCTTTGCATTCAAATCACCCACCACTATAACCCGGTCTCGTGCATCAAAACCACTAACACACTCATTTAGCTGCTCCCAAAACACTTGCCTCTCATATATATATATATATATATATATATATATATATATCTTTCTTTTTCTTTTAAACTATTCGCCATTTCCCGCGTTAGCGAGGTAGCATTAAGAACAGAGGAACGGGCCTTTGAGGGAATACCCTCACCTGGCCCAATTCTCTGTTCCTTCTTTTGGAAAATTAAAAAAAAACGAGAGGGGAGGATTTCCAGCCCCCCGCTCCCTCCCCTTTTAGTCGCCTTCTACGACACGCAGGGAATACGTGGGAAGTATTCTTAATCCCCTATCCCCAGGGATAATATATATATATATATATATATATATATATATATATATATATATATATATATATATATATATATATATATATATATATATATATATATATATATATATATATATATATATATATATATATATATATATATATATATATATATGTTCTCGAAGGAGGTAAATAAAGTGCCTAAGACAAGGGAGCAAATGGGAACGTCAGTGAAGGGCGCAAATGGGGAGGTGATAACAAGTAGTGGGGATGTGAGAAGGAGATGGAGTGAGTATTTTGAAGGTTTGTTGAATGTGTTTGATGATAGAGTGGCAGATATAGGGTGTCTTGGTCGAGGTGGTGTGCAAAGTGAGAGGGTTAGGAAAAATGATTATGTAAACAGAGAAGAGGTAGTAAAAGCTTTGCGGAAGATGAAAGCCGGCAAGGCAGCAGGTTTGGATGGTATTGCAGTGGAATTTATTAAAAAAGGGGGTGACTGTATTATTGACTGGTTGGTAAGGTTATTTAATGTATGTATGACTCATGGTGAGGTGCCTGAGGATTGGCGGAATGCGTGCATAGTGCCATTGTACAAAGGCAAAGGGGATAAGAGTGAGTGCTCAAATTACAGAGGTATAAGTTTGTTGAGTATTACTGGTAAATTATATGGGAGGGTATTGATTGAGAGGGTGAAGGAGAGCAGTGTGGTTTCGGAAGTGGTAGAGGATGTGTGGATCAGGTGTTTGCTTTGAAGAAGAATGTATGTGAGAAATACTTAGAAAAGCAAATGGATTTGTATGTAGCATTTATGGATCTGGAGGAGGCATATGATAGAGTTGATAGAGATGCTCTGTGGAAGGTATTAAGAATATATGGTGTGGGAGGCAAGTTCTTAGAAGCAGTGAAAAGTTTTTATCGAGGATGTAAGGCATGTGTACGTGTAGGAAGAGAGGAAAGTGATTGGTTCTCAGTGAATGTAGGTTTGCGGCAGGGGTGTGTGATGTCTCCATGGTTGTTTAATTTGTTTATGGATTGTTCTGTTAGGGAGGTAAATGCAATAGTTTTGGAAAGAGGGGCAAGTATGAAGTCTGTTGGGGATGAGAGAGCTTGGGAAGTGAGTCAGTTGTTGTTCGCTGATGATACAGCACTGGTGGCTGATTCATGTGAGAAACTGCAGAAGCTGGTGACTGAGTTTGGTAAAGTGTGTGAAAGAAGAAAGTTAAGAGTAAATGTGAATAAGAGCAAGGTTATTAGGTGCAGTCGGGTTGAGGGTCAAGTCAATTGGGAGGTAAGTTTGAATGGAGAAAAACTGGAGGAAGTAAAGTGTTTTAGATATCTGGGAGTGGATCTGGCAGCGGATGAAACCATGGAAGCGGAAGTGGATCATAGGGTGGGGGAGAATGTGTGGAAGTCGAGAACATTATCTCGGAAAGCAAAAATGGGTATGTTTGAAGGAATAGTGGTTCCAACAATGTTGTATGGTTGCGAGGCGTGGGCTATAGATAGAGATGTGCGGAGGAGGATGGATGTGCTGGAAATTAGATGTTTGAGGACAATGTGTGGTGTGAGGTGGTTTGATCGAGTAAGTAAAGTAAGGGTAAGAGAGATGTGTGGAAATAAAAAGAGCGTGGTTGAGAGAGCAGAAGAGGGTGTTTTGAAATGGTTTGGGCACATGGAGAGAATGAGTGAGGAAAGATTGACCAAGAGGATATATGTGTCGGAGGTGGAGGGAACGAGGAGAAGTGGGAGACCAAATTGGAGGTGGAAAGATGGAGTGAAAAAGATTTTGTGTGATCGGGGCCTGAACATGCAGGAGGGTGAACAGAGGGCAAGGAATAGAGTGAATTGGATCGATGTGGTATAACGGGGTTGACGTGCTGTCAGTGGATTGAATCAGGGCATGTGAAGCGTCTTGGGTAAACCATGGAAAGCTGTGTAGGTATGTATATTTGCGTGTGTGGACGTATGTATATACATGTGTATGGGGGTGGGTTCGGCCATTTCTTTTGCTTGTTTCCTTGCGCTACCTCGCAAACGCGGGAGACAGCGACAAAGCAAAAAAAAAAAGAAAAAAAAAAATATATATATATATATATATATGTATATATATATATATATATATATATATATATATATATATATATATATATATATATATATATACATATATATATATATATATATATATATATATATATATATATATATATATATATATATATATATATATATATACATATTCCCTGGGGATAGGGGAGAAAGAATACTTCCCACGTATTCCCTGCGTGTCGTAGAAGGCGACTAAAAGGGGAGGGAGCGGGGGGCTGGAAATCCTCCCCTCTCATTTTCTTTTAATTTTCCAAAAGAAGGAACAGAGAATTGGGCAAGGTGAGGGTATTCCCTCAAAGGCCCAGGCCTCTGTTCTGAACGCTACCTCGCTAATGCGGGAAATGGCGAATAGTTTGAAAGAAAAAAGAATATATACATATATATATATATATATATATATATATATATATATATATATATATATATATATATATATATATATATATATATATATATATATATATATATATATTTATATATATATATATATATATATATATATATATATATATATATATATATATATATATATATATATATATATATATATATATATATATAGAGAGAGAGAGAGAGAGAGAGAGAGAGAGAGAGAGAGAGAGAGATTGTAAATCCCTTTTCAAAAACACATCATAGTTGACTTCATGGAAAGAAAAAATCAACACCACTTGCGAAGGACTTAGGAGGTACTGTCTGTTCTAGGGTAACAGAAAATTTTTAACTAGACGCGTTTCTCTTAAGATATCATTTAGACTTATAGCTGCTTATTATCTTACATATACTGACAGACGTGGTATGGACAAAGCATTTCTCACTCATTTATGGATATTTTTCGTGTTATGGATTAAGATGTAATAACTGGAATGAAGATATCAACTAGAGCTCCTCATGTGTTTATAAGTCTGACTCCTAAAGTTGGAAAGGCTGTAGGAAGAGGGAAAGGCAACGAAAAGAGAAATAAAGGAGATACTTTCACTGTCTCCAAATAAACTTTGGAATGCAGCAAGTAAAGACATGCTAAGGGTCCACGTCTCCTTAGCAGGGACACACTTAAACATCTCATGAGAGTAGTGGGGGAAATATTTGTAGGACAGGGAGAGGGAATAACGTCACGACGAACAAACTCGGTTTGCTAGGGGGGGCGATATCAAGAGTATTAATGAAGAAAAGCTTTTGACCTCACTTTGTCTATTAGAGGGGCTGAGCAAGACGTACCTCCAAATACGAACTGTCTTCATGCTAGGGTTATACCTATAAAGATATGAATTAACAGCCCGAAAGATAAATAGTTACGGCATCGTTGAACACCTCAGGCTCTTGGAAAGCCAGTTTTATGATCCTGATTATGTGTGGTTTCCAGAATAGGGTGGAGGGTGTAGATATGCCCAAAACGATCATGTAATTGAAGGCATGATATGTTATGCTCCGAAGCTGAGCAAGTGGCATTCATAAGGAGTTATAGGTAACAACTCTGCTTTGGCATAGTTGAATTCAGCAAGAAATTGCCTCCTCATTTCGAGGTGCTGAACGTTTCAGCTGGAAGTAGTTCGGTACAATTTAAGGGTCAGCTTTACACTGAGTCTGCTGAAAGCAGGTAATCCTTCTAGAAGGCTTCTAAGGTACTTGTACAACCCTGTCAGTGGCTAAACCTCTTACCTATTCCGTAGAGAAGATAAAGTGCGAGGATGAGCCCCGCCATATCATCCGGATGTATTTCTGTCAGCTCCACAACCAAGTTTCAGAAGGTGGTGTCGGTGATGCACTGGAGAGATATGACGTGGCTAAGCAAAGCACAACACATTGACAACTAAAACTAATGTGTATGTACACAAGTATTGACCTTACAGCACAGATGGTCTCACTGAACACACACACACACACACACACACACACACACACACACACACACACACACACACGCAAGCACACACACACACACAAATAAATAGACGCACACACAAAAAAACACCCGCCGCTCCCGAACGTGACCGACCACTGAGCTAGACTAGCGTTCAGAACCAGGAGCAACATGAAGACAGGTTTTCATAGATTATTGAAAGTAGCGTGACTTTCGTCTGTTCTAGTCGTCTTCAGAGAACAAACCTTAATTATAGAAATACATCGTTTTCCTAGGAAGGAAGACTTTGACTTACTTTATTCTTTTTTTCTTTTTTTTTTCGTATAACTGATGGATTCCAAGAGAGAGATCCTTTTAGCAATGTATCATATAACATTTTGCCCAACGTCGTGCACTGTTGCCGACTTCCTATCATCGATTCTTTACCCATACAAGTGGTGTATCGGTTAGCTTTAATGACCGTCACGTATTCATGGGCTGCCCGTGGTCAAGCATGTAAGTTCGAATCCTGATTGCGGAAGTCGGTCCACAGTCTACCAAGCTGTTCATCCTCCCTACGGTTTGGTTGATAGAATGTGCATGTGGCTGATGGTAGACCGCTGGTGGCAGATTCGAGTGAGATACTGCAGAGGTTGGTGACTGATTTTAACAAAGTGTGTGAGAGAAGAAAGTTGACAGTAAATGTGAATAAGAGCAAGTTTGTTAGGTTCAGTAAGGTTGAAGGACAAGTTGATTGGGAGGTATGTTTGAATGGAGAAAAACTGGAGGAAGTGAAATGTTTTAGATATCTAGGAGTGGACTTAGCTGCAGATGGAACCATGGAAGCGGAAGTGAGTCAAAGGGTTGGGGGAGGTGGTGAAGGTTCTGGAAGCGTTGAGGAATGTGTGGAGGGCGGGAACGTTATCTCGGAGAGCAAAAATGGGTACGTTTGAAGAAATAGTGGTTTCGGCAATGTTATCTGGTTCATAGGCATCGGGTATAGATAGGGTTGTGCAGAGGATAGTGGATGTGTTGTAAATGAAATGTTTGAGGACAAATTGTGGTGTGAAGTGGTTTGACCGAGAAAGTAATGAAAGAGTAAGAGAGAGGTATGGTAATAGAAAGAGTGTGGTTGAGAGAGCAGGGAAGAGTGTGTTGAAATGGTTTGGACACATGGAGAGAATGAGTGAGGAAAGATTGACAAAGAGGATATATGTGTCAGAGGTAGAGGAAACGAGAAGCCGGAGACCAAATTGGAGTTGGAAGGATAAAGTGAAAAAGATTCTGAGCGATTGGGGCCTCTACATACAGGACGTGAGAGGCATTCAAAGAATATAGTGAATTGGAATTATATGTTATAACGGGGTCGACGTGCTCTCAATGGATTGAACAAAAACATGTGAGGCGTCTGGGATAAGCAATGGAAAGGTCTGTGGGGCCTGGATGTGTAAAGGGAGCTGTGGCTTCGGTGCATTACATATGACAGCTAGAGACTGAGTGTGAACAAATGTGGCCTTTTTGATTTTTCTTGACAAACTTTGATGGAAATGGGGGAGGAGGTGGGATACTATTTCATGTGTTGTGGTGTGGTGACGAGACTGAATGAAGGAAGCAGGTATGAATATGTACATGTGTATATACAGATATGTGAACGAAAGTGGCCTTTATGTCTTTTCCTGGCGCTACCTATCACGAAAGAGGAGGGGTGGGGATAATATTTCATGTGTGGCGGGGTGGCGACAGGAAAGGATAAAGGCAGCAAGTATGAATATGTACATGTATACATATGAATAAGTCTGTGTATGTATATGTTAAAAAGTGCATATATATATTATACATATAATATATATAAATATATATATATATATATATATATATATATATATATATATATATATATATATATATATATATATATATATATATATATATATATATATCCCTGGGGATAGGGGAGAAAGAATACTTCCCACGTATTCCCTGCGTGTCGTAGAGGGCGACTAAAAGAGGAGGGAGCGGGGGGCTGGAAATCCTCCCCTCTCACTTTTTTTTTTAATTTTCCAAAAGAGGGAACAGAGAAGGGGCCCAGGTGAGGATATTCCCTCAATGGCCCAGTCCTCTGTTCTCAACGCTACCTCGCTAATGCGGGAAATGGCGAATAGTATGAAAGAAAGAAAGAATATATATATATATATATATATATATATATATATATATATATATATATATATATATATATATATATATATATATATATATATATATATATATATATATATATATATATATATATATATATATATATATATATATATATATATATATATATATATATATATATATATATATATTTTTTTTTTTTTTTTATACTTTGTCGCTGTCTCCCGCGTTTGCGAGGTAGCGCAAGGAAACAGACGAAAGAAATGGCCCAACACCCACCCATACACATGTATATACATACGTCCACACACGCAAATATATATATATATATATATATATATATATATATATATATATATATATATATATATATATATATATATATATATATACATATATATATATATATATATATATATATATATATATATATATATATATATACATATATATATATATATATATATATATATATATATATATATATATATATATATATATATATATATATATATATATATATATATGTATATATATATATATATATATATATATATATATATATATATATATATATATATATATATATATATATATATATATATATATATATATATATATATATATATATATATATATATATATATATACATGTGGGAGGAAAGTTGTTAGAAGAAGTGAAAAGTTTTTATCGAGGATGTAAGGCATGTGTACGTGTAGGAAGAGAGGAAAGTGATTGGTTCTCAGTGAATGTAGGTTTGCGGCAGGGGTGTGTGATGTCTCCATGGTTGTTTAATTTGTTTATGGATGGGGTTGTTAGGTAGGTAAATGCAAGAGTTTTGGAAAGAGGGGCAAGTATGAGGTCTGTTGGGGATGAGAGAGCTTGGGAAGTGAGTCAGTTGTTGTTCGCTGATGATACAGCGCTGGTGGCTGATTCATGTGAGAAACTGCAGAAGCTGGTGACTGAGTTTGGTAAAGTGTGTGGAAGAAGAAAGTTAAGAGTAAATGTGAATAAGAGCAAGGTTATTAGGTACAGTAGGGTTGAGGGTCAAGTCAATTGGGAGGTGAGTTTGAATGGAGAAAAACTGGAGGAAGTGAAGTGTTTTAGATATCTGGGAGTGGATCTGGCAGCGGATGGAACCATGGAAGCGGAATTGGATCATATGGTGGGGGAGGGGGCGAAAATCCTGGGGGCCTTGAAGAATGTGTGGAAGTCGAGAACATTATCTCGGAAAGCAAAAATGGGTATGTTTGAAGGAATAGTGGTTCCAACAATGTTGTATGGTTGCGAGGCGTGGGCTATGGATAGAGATTTGCGCAGGAGGATGGGTGTGCTGGAAATGAGATGTTTGAGGACATTATATGGTGTGAGGTGGTTAGATCGAGTAAGTAACGTAAGGGTAAGAGAGATGTGTGGAAATAAAAAGAGCGTGGTTGAGAGAGCAGAAGAGGGTGTTTTGAAATGGTTTGGGCACATGGAGAGAATGAGTGAGGAAAGATTGACCAAGAGGATATATGTGTCGGAGGTGGAGGGAACGAGGAGAAGTGGGAGACCAAATTGGAGGTGGAAAGATGGAGTGAAAAAGATTTTGTGTGATCGGGGCCTGAACATTCAGGAGGGTGAAAGGAGGGCAAGGAATAGAGTGAATTGGATGTGGTATACCGAGGTTGACGTGCTGTCAGTGGATTGAATCAGGGCATGTGAAGCGTCTGGGGTAAACCATGGAAAGCTGTGTAGGTATGTATATTTGCGTGTGTGGATGTATGTATATACATATGTATGGGGGTGGGTTTTGCCATTTCTTTCGTCTGTTTCCTTGCGCTACCTCGCAAACGCGGGAGACTGCGACAAAGCAAAAAAAAAAAAAAAAATGTTATATTACATTATCATTTATGTTCTATTTTGCTATGTCGCAGTCTCCAGCGTTAGCGAGATAGCGCAAGGAAACAGACAAAAGAATGGCCCAACACACCCACAAACACGTGTATATACATCCACGTCCACACACGCAAATATTCATACCTATACATCTCAACGTATAAATATATATACACAAACAGGCATATACATTTATACACATGTACATAATTCATACTATCTGCCTTTATTCATTCCTATCGCCACCTCACCCAACATGAAAAAACAGCCCCCTCCCCCTTCATGTGTGCGAGGTAGGGCTAAAAAAAGACAACAAAGATTATATTCTTTCACACTCAGTCTCAAGCTGTCATGTAAAAATGCACCGAAACTACAACTCCATTTCCACATCCAGGCCCCACAGAACTTTCCAAGGTTTACTTCAGACGCTTCACATACCCTGATTCAATCCATTGACAGCACGTCGACCCCGGTATAACACATCGTTCCAATTCACTCTATTCATTGCACGCCTTTGACCCTCCTTCATGTTCAAGCCTTGATCACTCAAAATCTTTTTCACTCCATCTTTACACCTCCAATTTGGTCTCCCACATCTCGTTCCCTCCACCTCTGACACATATATCCTCTTGGTAAATCTTTCCTCGCTCATTCTCTCCATGTGACCAAACCATTTCAAAACACCCTCTTCTGCTCTTTCAACCATACTATTTTCATATCCACACATCTCTCTTACCTTTATATTACTTGCTCTATCGAACCACCTCACACCGCATATTGCCCTCAAACATCTTATTTCCAGCACATCCACCCTCCTCCACACAAATCTATCCATACCCCACGCCTCGCAACCATACAACATTGTTGGAACCACTATTCCTTCAAACATACCCATTTTTGCTTTCGGAGATAATGTTCTCGACTTCCAAACATTCTTCAAGGCTCCCAGAATTTTCTCCCCCCTCCCCCATCCTATGATTCACTTCCGCTTCCAAGGTTCCATCCGCTGCCAGATCCACTCCCAAATATCTAGAACACTTTACTTCCTCCAGTTTTTCTCCATTCAAACTTACCTCTCAATTGACATTAACCTAAACCCTACTGTAACTAATAACCTTTCTCTTATTCACATTTACTCTTAACTATCTTCTATCACACACTTTACCAAACTCAGTCACCAGCTTCTGCAGTTTCTCACATGAATCAGCCACCAGCGCCCTATCATCAGCGAACAACTGACTCACTTCACAAGCTCTCTCATCCACAACATACTGCATACATGCACTTCTTTCTAAAACTCTTGCATTCACCTCCCTAACAACCCCATCCATAAACGAATTAAACAACCATGGGGACATCACACACCCCTACCGCAAACCTACATTCACTGAGAACCAATCACTTTCCTCACTTCCTGCACGTACACATGCATTACATCCTCTATAAAAACTTTTCACTGCTTCTAACAACTTGCCTCCCACACCATATTTTCTTAATACCTTCCACAGAGCATCTCTATCAACTCTATCATATGCCCTCTCCAGTTCCATAAATGCTACATACAAATCCATTTGCTTTTCTAAGTGTTTCTCACATACATTCTCCAAACAAACACCTGATCCATACATCCTCTACCACTTCTGAAACCACACTGCTCTTCCCCAAACTGATGCTCTGTACATGCCTTCACCCCCTCAATCAATACCTTCGCATATAATTTACCAGGAATACTCAACAAACTTATACCTCTCTAATTTGAGCACTCACTCTTATACCCTTTGCCTTTGTACAATGGCACTATGCAAGCATTCCGCCAATCCTCAGGCACCTCACCATGAATCATACATATAGTAAATAATCCTACCAAGCAGTCAACAATACAGTCACCCCTTTCTTTGATAAATTCCACTGCCATACCATCCAAACCTGCTGCCTTGCCCTCTTTCATCTTCCGAAAAGCTTTTACTACCTGTTCTCTGTTTACCAAATCATTTTTCCTAAACCCTCTCACTTTGCAAACACCACCTCGACCAAAACACCCTATATCTGCCACTTTATCATCAAACACATTCAACAAACCTTCAAAATACTCACTCCATCTCCTTCTCACATCACCACTACTTATTATCACCTCCCTATTAGCCCCCTTTACTAAAGTTCCCATTTGCTCCCTTGTCTTACGCACTTTACTTACCTCCTTCCAAAACATCTTTTTATTCTCCCTAAAATTTAATGATACTCTCTCACCCCAACTCTCATTTGCCCTCTTTTTCACCCCTTGTACCTTTCTCTTGAACTCCTGCCTCTTTTATACATCTCCCACACATTTGCATTTTTTTCCCTGGAAAAATCGTCTAAATGCCCCTCTCTTTTCTTTCACTAATAATCTTACTTCTTCATCTCACCACTCACTACCCTTTCTAATCAACCCATCTCCCACGCTTCTCATGCCGCAAGCATCTTTTGCTCAAGCCATTACTGCTTCCCTAAATACATCCCATTCCTCCCCTACTCCCCTTACCTCCTTTGTTCTCGCCTTTTTCCATTCTGTACTCATTCTCTCCTGGTACTTCCTCAGACAAGTCTCCTTCCCAAGCTCACCTACTCTCACCACTCTCTTCACCCCAACATTCTCTCTTCTTTTTTGAAAACCCATACAAATCTTCACCTTCGCCTCCACAAGAGAATGATCAGACATCCCTCCAGTTGCACCTCTCCGCACATTAACATCTAAAAGTCTCTCTTTTAGTCGCCATCTACGACACTTTGTCGGTGTCTTCCGCGTTAGCGAGGTAGCGCAAGGAAACAGACAAAAGAATGGCCCAACCCACCGACATTCGCATGTATATACATTCGCGTCCAAACACGCACATGTACCAACCTATACATCTCAACGTATACATATGTATATACACATACAGACATATACACATATACAAATGTACATAATTCATACTGTCTGCCCCTTTTCATTCCCGTCGCCACCATTCCTCACACAAAATGAAAACCCCCTCTCCCCGCAAGTGCGCGAGGTAGCGCTAGGAAAAGACAACAAAGGCCCCATTCGTTCACACTTTCTTTCTAGCTGTCATGAATAATGCAGCGAAACCACAGCTAACTTTCCACATTCAGGCCCCACAGAATTTTTTATGTTTTACCCCAGACTCTTCACATGCCTTGTTTCAATCCTTTGAAAGCACGTCGACACCGGTATACCACAACTTTCGAATTCACTCTATTCCTTGCACGACTTTCACCCTCCTGCATGTTCAGGCTTCGATCACTCAAAATCTTTTTCACTCCATCTTTCCACCTCAAATTTCGTCTTCCACTTCTCGTTCCCTCCACCTCTGACACATATATCCTCTTTGTCAATCTTTCCTCACTCATTCTTTCCATGTGGCCAAAGTATTTCAAAATACCCTCTTATCCTTTCTCAACCACACTCTTCTATTACCACACATATCTCCTACCCTTTCATTACTTACTCGATCAAGCCACCTCAGACCACATATTGTCCTGAAACACCTTGTTTCCAACGTATCTACCCTCCTCCGAACAACTCTATGTTTTTCCCACGCCTCTTAACCATATAACATTGTTGGAACAACTATCCCGTTAAACATACCCAATTCTTCTTTCCACGATAACGTTCTCGACTTCCACACATTTCTTAAAGCTCCCAGAACATTCGCCCCCTCCCCCACCATATGATTAACTTCCGCTTCCATGGTTCCATCCACTGCTAAATCAACTCCCAGATATCTAGAGCACTTCACTTCCTCCATGTTTTCTCCATTCAAACATACCTCCCCAATTCACTTGTCCCTCAACCCTACTGTACCTAATAACCTTGCTCTTATTCACATTTACTCTCAGCTTTCTCCTTTCGCAAACTTTACCAAACTCAGTCACCATCTTCTGCAGTTTCTCACCCGAATCAGCCACCAGCGCTGTGTCATCAGCGAACAACAACTGACTCACTTCTCAAGCTCTCTCATCCATTACAGACTGCATACTTGCCCCTCTTTCCAAAACTCTTGCATTCACCTCCTTAACAACCCCATCCATAAACAAATCTAACATCCATAGAGACATCGCGCTCCCCTGCTGCAAATCAACATTCACTGAGAACCAATCACTTCCCTCTCCTCCTACACGTACACATGTCTTACATCCTCGATGAAAAGTTTTCACTGCTTCTAACAACTAACCTCCCACATCATATATTCTTAATACCTTCCTCAGAGCATCTCTATAAACTCTATCATATACCTTCTCCAGATCTATAAATGCTACATACAAATCCCTTTGTTTTCTAAGCACTTCTCACATTTCTCACATACAATTTTCAAAGCAAACAGCTGATCCAGACATCCTCTACCATTTCTGAAACAACACTGCTCCTTCCGAATCTGATGTTCTGTACATGCCTTCAGTCTCTCAATCAATACCCTCCCATATAATTTGCCAGGAATACTCATCAAACTTATACCTATGTAATTTGAGCACTCACTGTTATCCCCTTTTCCTTTGTACAATGGCACTATGCAAGCATACCGCCAGTCCTCAGGTATCTCACCATGAGTCATACATACATTAGATATCCTTAGCAACCAGTCAACAATACAGTCACCCCCTTTTTTAATAAATTCCGCTGCAATACCATCCAAACCCGTTGCCTTTCCGGCCTTCATCTTCCGCAAAGCTTTTGCTACCTCTACTCCGTTTACTAAATCATTCTCCCTAAGACTCTCACTTTGCACACCACCTCGACGAAAACACCCTATATCTGCGACTCTACTATCAAACACATTCAACAAACCTTCAAAATACTTTCTCCATCTCCTTCTCACATCACCACTACTTGTTATCACCACCCCATTAGCCCCCTTCACTGGTGTTCCCATTTGTTACATTGTTTTACGCACTTTATTTACCTCTTTCCAAAACATCTTTTTATTATCAATAAAATTTAATGATACTCTCACATCCTAACTCTCCTTTGCCCTCTTTTTCGACTCTTGCACCTTTCTCTTGACCTCCTGTTTCTTTCTTTTATACATCTCCCAGTCATTTGCATTATTTTCCTGCAAAAGTCGTCCAAATGCCTCTCTCTTCTCTTTCAATAATAATCGTACATTTTCATCCCTCCACTCACTACCCTTTCTAATCTGCTCACCTCCAATGATTCTCATGCCACAAGCATCTTTTTCGGAAGACATCATTGCTTCCCTAAATACATCTTATTCATCCGCCACTCCCCTTACGTCCGATATTCCCACCTTTTGTCATTCTGTATTCATTCACTCCTGGCACTTCCTCACACAAGTCTCCTTCCCAAGCTCACTTACTCTCACCACTTTCTTCACCCGAACAGTCTCTCTTCTTTCCTGAAAACCTCTACAAATCTTCACCTTCTCCTCCACAAGATAATGATCTGACATCCCTCCAGTTGCACCTCTCAGCACATTAAGATCTACAAGCCCATCTTTCACGCGCCTATCTATTAACACGGAATCCTATAACGTTCTCTGGCCATCTCTCCTACTTACATACCTATACTTATGTATATCTCTATCTTTAAACCAGGTATTCTCAATCACCAGTACTTTAGTCAAACTTACTACCTATCTCTCCTTTTTCTCATCTTGGTTACATAGAAACATATTTAGAGACCTCAATCTGAGCCTTCGAGGAGAATGAGCATTCACCGCGTGACTCCCTCTTCCCTTTCCGCGTTTAGAAAACTTAACATACAAGTAGGGGAGGGATTCTAGCCCCCCCCCCCCGCTTCTTTCCCCTTTAGTCGCCTTTTACGACACGTGAGGAATGCATGGGAAGCATTCTTTCTCCCCTATCCCAGGGATATATATATATATATATATATATATATATATATATATATATATATATATATATATATATATATATATATATATATATATATATATATTTATTATTTATTATACTTTGTCGCTGTCTCCCGCGTTTGCGAGGTAGCGCAAGGAAACAGACGAAAGAAATGGCCCAACCCCGCCCCATACACATGTATATACATACGTCCACACACGCAAATATACATACCTAAACAGCTTTCCATGGTTTACCCCAGACGCTTCACATGCCTTGATTCAATCCACTGACAGCACGTCAACCCCGGTATACCATATCGCTCCAATTCACTCTATTCCTTGCCCTCCTTTCACCCTCCTGCATGTTCAGGCCCCGATCACACAAAATCTTTTTCACTCCATCTTTCCACCTCCAATTTGGTCTCCCTCTTCTCCTCGTTCCCTCCACCTCCGACACATATATCCTCTTGGTCAATCTTTCCTCACTCATTCTCTCCATGTGCCCAAACCACTTTAAAACACCCTCTTCTGCTCTCTCAACCACGCTCTTTTTATTTCCACACATCTCTCTTACCATTACGTTACTCACTCGATCAAACCACCTCACACCACACATTGTCCTCAAACATCTCATTTCCAGCACATCCATCCTCCTGCGCACAACTCTATCCATAGCCCACGCCTCGCAACCATACAACATTGTAGGAACCACTATTCCTTCAAACATACACATTTTTGCTTTCCGAGATAATGTTCTCGACTTCAACACATTCTTCAAGGCCCCCAGAATTTTCGCCCCCTCCCCCACCCTATGATCCACTTCCGCTTCCATGGTTCCATCCGCTGCCAGATCCACTCCCAGATATCTAAAACACTTCACTTCCTCCAGTTTTTCTCCATTCAAACTCACCTCCCAATTGACTTGACCCTCAACCCTACTGTACCTAATAATCTTGCTCTTATTCACATTTACTCTTAACTTTCTTCTTCCACACACTTTACCAAACTCAGTCACCAGCTTCTGCAGTTTCTCACATGAATCAGCCACCAGCGCTGTATCATCAGCGAACAACAACTGACTCACTTCCCAAGCTCTCTCATCCCCAACAGACTTCATACTTGCCCCTCTTTCCAAAACTCTTGCATTTACCTCCCTAACAACCGCATCCATAAACAAATTAAACAACCATGGAGACATCACACACCCCTGACGCAAACCTACATTCACTGAGAACCAACCACTTTCCTCTCTTCCTACACGTACACATGCCTTACATCCTCGATAAAAACTTTTTACTGCTTCTAACAACTTTCCTCCCACACCGTATATTCTTAATACCTTCCACAGAGCATCTCTATCAACTCTATCATATGCCTTCTCCAGATCCATAAATGCTACATACAAATCCATTTGCTTTTCTAAGTATTTCTCACATACATTCTTCAAAGCAAACACCTGATCCACACATCCTCTACCACCTCTCAAACCACACTGCTCTTCCCCAGTCTGATGCTCTGTACATGCCTCCACCCTCTCAATCAATACCCTCCCATATAATTTACCAGGAATACTCAACAAACTTATACCTCTGTAATTTGAGCACTCACTCTTATGCCCTTTGCCTTTGTACAATGGCACTATGCACGCATTCCGCCAATCCTCAGGCACCTCACCATGAGTCATACATACATTAAATAACCTTACCAACCAGTCAACAACACAGTCACCCCCTTTTTTAATAAATTCCACTGCAATACCATCCAAACCTGCTGCCTTGCCAGCTTTCATCTTCCGCAAAGCTTTCACTACCTCTTCTCTGTTTACCAAATCATTTTCCCTAACCCTCTCACTTTGCACACCACCTCGACCAAAACACCCTATATCTGCCACTCTATAATCAAACACATTCAACAAACCTTCAAAATACTCACCCCATCTCCTTCTCACATCACCACTACTTGTTATCACCTCCCCATTTGCGCCCTTCACTGAAGTTCCCATTTGCTCCCTTGTCTTACGCACTTTATTTAAAAAGCGAGATATACATAAGTATACTTATGTAAGTAGGAGAGATGGCCAGAGAGCGTTATTGGATTACGTGTTAATTGACAGGCGTGCGAAAGAGAGACTTTTGGATGTTAATGTGCTGGGAGGTGCAACTGGAGGGATGTCTGATCATTATCTTGTCGAGGCTAAGGTGAAGATTTGTATGGGTGTTCAGAAAAGGAGAGTGAATGTTGGGGTGAAGAGGGTGGTGAGAGTAAGTGAGCTTGGGAAGGAGACCTGTGTGAGGAAGTACCAGGAGAGACTGAGTACAGAATGGAAAAAGGTGAGAACAATGGAAGTAAGGGGAGTGGGGGAGGAATGGGATGTATTCAGGGAATCAGTGATGGATTGCGCAAAAGATGCTTGTGGCATGAGAAGAGTGGGAGGTGGGTTGATTAGAAAGGGTAGTGAGTGGTGGGATGAAGAAGTAAGAGTATTAGTGAAAGAGAAGAGAGAGGCATTTGGACGATTTTTGCAGGGAAAAAATGCAATTGAGTGGGAGATGTATAAAAGAAAGAGACAGGTGGTCAAGAGAAAGGTGCAAGAGGTGAAAAAAAGGGCAAATGAGAGTTGGGGTAAGAGAGTATCATTAAATTTTAGGGAGAATAAAAAGATGTTCTGGAAGGAGGTAAATATATATATATATATATATATATATATATATATATATATATATATATATATATATATATATATATATATATATATATATATATATATATCTATATATATATATATATATATATATATATATATATATATATATATATATATATATATATGTGTATATATATATATATATATATATATATATATATATATATATATATATATATATATATATATATATATATATATATATATATATATATATATATATATATATATATATATATATATATATATATATATATATATATATATATATATATATATATATATATATATATATATATATATATATATATATATATATATATATATATATATATATATGGAGAAGGCATATGATAGAGTTGATAGAGATGCTCTGTGGAAGGTATTAAGAATATATGGTGTGGGAGGAAAGTTGTTAGAAGCAGTGAAAAGTTTTTATCGAGGATGTAAGGCATGTGTACGTGTAGGAAGAGAGGAAAGTGATTGGTTCTCAGTGAATGTAGGTTTGCGGCAGGGGTGTGTGATGTCTCCATGGTTGTTTAATTTGTTTATGGATGGGGTTGTTAGAGAGGTAAATGCAAGAGTTTTGGAAAGAGGGGCAAGTATGAAGTCTGTTGGGGATGAGAGATCTTGGGAAGTGAGTCAGTTGTTGTTCGCTGATGATACAGCGCTGGTGGCTGATTCATGTGAGAAACTGCAGAAGCTGGTGACTGAGTTTGGAAAGTGTGTGAAAGAAGAAAGTTAAGAGTAAATGTGAATAAGAGCAAGGTTATTAGGTACAGTAGGGTTGAGGGTCAAGTCAATTGGGAGGTGAGTTTGAATGGAGAACAGCTGTAGGAAGTGAAGTGTTTTAGATATCTGGGAGTGGATCTGGCAGCGGATGGAACCATGGAAGCGGAAGTGGATCATAGGGTGGGGGAGGGGGCGAAAATTCTGGGGGCCTTGACGAATGTCTGGAAGTCGAGAACATTATCTCGGAAAGCAAAAATGGTTATGTTTGAAGGAATAGTGGTTCCAACAATGTTGTATGGTTGCGAGGCGTGGCCTATGGATAGAGTTGTGCGCAGGAGGATGGATGTGCTGGATATGAGATGTTTGAGGACAATGTGTGGTGTGAGGTGGTTTGATCGAGTGAGTAACGTAAGTGTAAGAGAGATGTGTGGAAATAAAAAGAGCGTGGTTGAGAGAGCAGAAGAGGGTGTTTTGAAGTGGTTTGGGCACATGGAGAGAATGAGTGAGGAAAGATTGACCAAGAGGATATATGTGTCGGAGGTGGAGGGAACGAGGAGAAGAGGGAGACCAAATTGGAGGTGGAAAGATGGAGTGAAAAAGATTTTGTGTGATCGGGGCCTGAACATGCAGGAGGGTGAAAGGAGGGCAAGGAATAGAGTGAATTGGAGCGATGAGGTATACCAGGGTTTACATGCTGTCAGTGGATTTGAATCAAGGCATGTGAAGCGTCTGGGGTAAACCATGGAAAGCTGTGTAGGTGTGTATATTTCCGTGTGTGGACGTATGTATATACATGTGTATGGGGGGGGGGTTGGGCCATTTCTTTCGTCTGTTTCCTTGCGCTACCTCGCAAACGCGGGAGACAGCGACAGAGTATAATAAAAAAATATAATAAATAAATATATATATATATATATATATATATATATATATATATATATATATATATATATATATATATATATATATATATATATATATACACATATACATATACATATACATATAAATATGTTTCTATGTAACCAAGATGAGAAAAAGGAGAGATAGGTAGTAAGTATGACTAAAGTACTGGTGATTGAGAATACCTGGTTTAGAAATAGAGATATACATAAGTATAGGTATGTGACTGAGTTTGGTAAAGTGTGTGAAAGAAGAAAGTTAAGAGTAAATGTGAATAAGAGCAAGGTTATTAGATACAGTAAGATTGAGGGTCAAGTCAATTGGGAGGTGAGTTTGAATGGAGAAAAACTGGAGGAAGTGAAGTGTTTTAGATATCTGGGAGTGGATCTGGCAGCGGATGGAACCATGGAAGCGGAAGTGGATCATAGGGTGGGGGAGGGGGCGAAAATTCTTGGAGCCTTGAAGAATGTGTGGAAGTCGAGAACATTGTCTCGGAAAGCAAAAATGGGTATGTTTGAAGGAATAGTGGTTCCAACAATATATATATATATATATATATATATATATATATATATATATATATATATATATATATATATATATATATATATATATATATATATATATATATATATATATATATATAATATATATATATATATATATATATATATATATATATATATATATATATATATATATATATATATATATATATATATATATATATATATATATATATATATATATATATATATATATATATATATATATATATATATATATATATATATATATATATATATATATATATATATATATATATATATATATATATATATATATATATATATATATATATATATATATATCCTCCTCGTAGACTCAGATTGGGGTGTCTAAATGTGTGTGGATGTAACCAAGATGTGAAAAAAGGAGAGATAGGTAGTATGTTTGAGGAAAGGAAACTGGATGTTTTGGCTCTGAGCGAAACGAAGCTCAAGGGTAAAGGGGAAGAGTAGTTTGGGAATGTCTTGGGAGTAAAGTCAGGGGTTAGTGAGAGGACAAGAGCAAGGGAGGGAGTAGCAGTACTCCTGAAACAGGAGTTGTGGGAGTATGTGATAGAATGTAAGAAAGTAAATTCTCGATTAATATGAGTAGAACTGAAAGTTGATGGAGAGAGATTGTTGATTATTGATGTATATGCACCTGGGCATGAGAAGAAAGATAATGAGAGGCAAGTGTTTTGGGAGCAGCTTAATGAGTATGTTAGTGGTTTTGATGCACGAGAACGGGTTATAGTGATGGGTGATTTGAATGCAAAGGTGAGTAATATGGCAGTTTAGGGAATAATTGATATACATGGGGTGTTCAGTGTTGTAAATGGAAATGGTTAGGAGCTTGTAGATTTATGTGCTGAAAAAGGACTGGTGATTGGGAATACCTGGTTTAATAAGCGATATATACATAAGTATACGTATGTAAGTAGGAGAGATGGCCAGAGAGCGTTATTGGATTACGTGTTAATTGACAAGCGCGCGAAAGAGAGACTTTTGCTTGTTAATGTGCTAAGAGGTGCAACTGGAGGGAGGTCTGATTATTATTTTGTGGAGTTTAAGGTGAAGATTTGTATGGGTTTTCAGAAAAGAAGAGTGAATGTTGGGGTGAAGAGGATGGTGAGAGTAAGTGAGCTTTGGAAAGAGACTTGTGTGAGGAAGTACCAGGAGAGACTGACTACAGAATGGAAGAAGATGAGAACAATGGAAGTAAGGGGAGTGGGGAAGGAATGAGATGTATTTAGGGAATCAGTGATGGATTGCGCAAAAGATGCTTGTGGCATGAGAAGCGTGGGAGGTGGGTTGATTAGAAAGGGTAGTGAGTGGTGGGATGAAGAAGTAAGATTATTTGTGAAAGAGAAGAGAGAGGCATTTGAACGATTTTTGCAGGGAAAAAATGCAATTGAGTGGGAGATGTATAAAAGAAAGAGACAGGAGGTCACGAGAAAGAAGCAAGAGGTGAAAAAGAGGGCAAATGAGAGTTGGGGTGAGAGAGTATCATTAATTTTTAGGGAGAACGAAAAGATGTTCTGGAAGGAGGTAAATAAAGTGCGTAAGACAAGGGAGCAAATGGGAACTTCAGTGAAGGGCGCTAATGGGGAGGTGATAACAAGTAGTGGTGATGTGAGAAAGAGATGAAGTGAGTATTTTGAAGGTTTTTGAATATGTTTGATGATATAGTAGCAGATATAGGGTGCTTGGTCGAGGTGGTGTGCAAGGTGAGATGGTTTAGGAAAATGACTTGGTAAACAGAGAAGAGGTAGTAAAAGCTTTGCGGAAGATGAAAGCCGGCAAGGCAGCAGGTTTGGATGGTATTGCAGTGGAATTTATTAAAAAAGGGGTGAGTGTATTGTTGACTGGTTGGTAAGGTTATTTAATGTATGTATGACTCATGGTGAGGTGCCTGAGGATTGGCGGAATGAGTGCATAGTGCCATTGTACAAAGGCAAAGGGGACAAGAGTGAGTGCTCAAATTACAAGGTGTAACTTTGTTGAGTATTCCTGGTAAATTATATGGGAGGGTATTGATTGAGAGGGTGAAGGCATGTACAGAGCATCAGATTGGGGTAGAGCAGTGGGGTTTCAGAAGTGGTAGAGGATGTGTGGATCAGGTGTTTGCTTTGAAGAATGTATGTGAGAAATTCTTAGAAAAGCAAATGGATTTGTATGTAGCATTTATGGGTCTGGAGAAGGCATATGATAGAGTTGATAGAGATGCTTTGTGGAAGGTTTTAAGAATATATGATGTGGGAGGCAAGTTGTTCGAAGTAGTGAAAAGTTTTTATCGAGGATGTGAGGCATGTGTACGTGTACGAAGAGAGGAAAGTGATTGGTTCTCAGTGAATGTAGGTTTGCGGCAGGGGTGTGTGATGTCTCCATGGTTGTTTAATTTGTTTATGGATGGGGTTGTTAGGGAGGTGAATGGAAGAGTTTTGGAAAGAGGGGCAAGTATGAAATCTGTTGTGGATGAGAGAGCTTGGGAAGTGGGTCAGTTGTTGTTCGCTGTTCTCATCCCCAACAGACTTCATACTTGCCCCTCTTTCCAAAACTCTTGAATTCACCTCCCTAACAACACCATCCATAAACAAATTAAACAACCATGGAGATATCACACAACCCTGCCGCAAACCTATATTCACTGAGAACCAATCACTTTCCTCTCTTCCTACACGTACACATGCCTTACATCCTCGATAAAAACTTTTCACTGCTTCTAACAACTTGCCTCCCACACCATATATTCTTAATACCTTCCACATAGCATCTCTATCAACTCTATCATTTCTCACATACATTCTTCAAAGCAAACACCTGATCCACACATCCTCTACCACTTCTCAAACCACACTGCTCTTCCCCAATCTGATGCTCTGTACATGCCTTCACCCTCTCAATCAAAACCCTCCCATATAATTTACCAGGAATAATCAACAAACTTATACCTCTGTAATTTGAGCACTCACTCTTATCCCCTTTGCCTTTGTACAATGGCACTATGCACGCATTCCGCCAATCTTCAGGCACCTCATATATATATATATATATATATATATATATATATATATATATATATATAATATATATATATATATATATATATATATATATATATATATATATATATATATATATATATATATATATATATATATATATATATATATATATATTTTTTTTTTTTTTTTCTTTTTCCTTTGTCGCTGTCTCCCGCGTTTGCTAGGTAGCGCAAGGAAACAGACGAAAGAAATGGCCCAACCCACACCCATACACATGTATATACATACGTCCACACACGCAAATATGAATACCTACACAACTTTCCATGGTTTACCCCAGACGCTACACATGCGCTGATTCAATCCACTGACAGCACGTCAACCCTGGTATACCACATCGATCCAATTCACTCTATTCCTTACCCTCCTTTCACACTCCTGCATGTTCAGGCCCCGATCACACAAAATCTTTTTCACTCCATCTTTCTACCTCCAATTTGGTCTCCCTTTTCTCCTCGTTCCCTCCACCTCCGACATATATATCCTCTTGGTCAATCCTTCCTCACTCATTCTCTCCATGAGCCCAAACCATTTCAAAACACCCTCTTCTGCTCTCTCAAACACGCTCTTTTTATTTCCACACATCTCTCTTACCGTTACGTTACTTACTCGATCAAATCACCTCACACCACATATTGTCCTCAACCATCTCATTTCCAGCACATCCATCCTCCTGCGCACAACTCTATCCATAGCCCAAACCTCGCAACCATACAACATTGTTGGAACCACTATTCCCTCAAACATATCAATTTTGCTTTCCGAGATAATGTTCTCGACTTCCACGCACTCTACAAGGCTACCAGAATTTTCGCCCCCTCCCCCACACTATGATCCACTTCCGTTTCTATGGTTCCATCCGCTGCCAGATCCACTCCCAGATATCTAAAACACTTTACTTCCTCCAGTTTTTCTCCATTCAAACTTACCTCCCAATTGACTTGACCCTCAACCCTACTGTACCTAATAACCTTGCTCTTTTTCACATTTACTCTTAACTTTCTTCTTTCACACACTTTACCAAATTCTGTCACCAGCTTCTGCAGTTTTTCACATGAATCATCCACTAGCGCCCTATCATCAGCGAACAACAACTGACTCACTTCCCAAGCTCTCTCATCCCCAACAGACTTCATACTTGCCCCTCTTTCCAAAACTCTTGCATTCACCTCCCTAACAACCCCATCCATAAACAAATTAAACAACCGTGGAGACATCATACACCCCTGCCGCAAGCCTACATTCACTGAGAACCAATCACTTTCCTCTCTTCCTACACGTACACATGCCTTACATCCTCGATAAAAACGTTTCACTGCTTCTAACAACTTGCCTCCCACACCATATATTCTTATTACCTTCCACAGAGCATCTCTATCAAATCTATCATATGCCTTCTCCAGATCCATAAATGCTACATACAAATCCATTTGCTTTTCTAAGTATTTCTCACATACATTCTTCAAAGCAAACACCTGATCCACACATCCTCTACCACTTCTGAAAGCACACTGCTCTTCTCCCATCTGATGCTCTGTACATGCCTTCACCCTCTCAATCAGTACCCTCCCATATAATTTACTAGGAATACTCAACAAACTTATACCTCTGTAATTTGAGCACCCACTCTTATCCCCTTTGCCTTTGTACAATGGCACTATGCACGCATTCCGCCAATCCTCAGGCACCTCACCATGAGTCATACATACATTAAATAACCTTACCAACCAGTCAACAAAACAGTCACCCCCTTTTTTAATAAATTCCACTGCAATACCATCCAAACCTGCTGCCTTGCCGGCTTTCATCTTCGGAAAAGCTTTTACAACCTTTTCTCTGTTTACCAAATCATTTTCCCTAACCCTCTCACTTTGCACACCACCTCGACCAAAACACCCTATATCTGCCACTCTATCATCAAACACATTCAACAAACCTTCAAAATACTCACTCCATCTCCTTCTCACATCACCACTACTTGTTATCACCTCCCCATTTGCGCCCTTCACTGAAGTTCCCATTTGCTCCCTTGTCTTACGCACTTTACTTACCTCCTTCCAGAACATCTTTTTATTCTCCCTAAAATTTAATGATACTCTCTCACCCTAACTCTCATTTGCCCTCTTTTTCACCTCTTGCACCTTTCTCTTGACCTCCTGTCTCTTTCTTTTATACATCTCTCACTCAATTGCATTTTTTCCCTTCAAAAATCGTCCAAATGCCTCTCTCTTCTCTTTCACTAATAATCTTACTTCTTCATCCCACCACTCACTACCCTTTCTAATCAACCCACCTACCACTCTTCTCATGCCACAAGCATCTTTTGCGCACTCCCTGACTGATTTCCTAAATACATCCCATTCCTCCCCCACTCCCCTTACTTCCATTGTTCTCACCTTTTTCCATTCTGTAGTCAGTCTCTCCTGGTACTTCCTCACACAAGTCTCTTTCCCAAGCTCACTTACTCTCACCACTCTCTTCACCGCAACATTCAATCTTCTTTTCTGAAAACCCATACAAATCTTCACCTTAGCCTCCACAAGATAATGATCAGACATCCCTCCAGTTGCACCTCTCAGCACATTCACATCCAAAAGTCTCTCTTTCGCGCGCCTGTCAATTAACACGTAATCCAATAACGCTCTCTGGCCATCTCTCCTACTTACATACGTATACTTATGTATATCTCGCTTTTTAAAGCAGGTATTCCCAATCACCAGTCCTTTTTCAGCACATAAATCTACAAGCTCTTCACCATTTCCATTTACAACACTGAACACCCCATGTATACCAATTATTCCCTCAACTGCCACATTACTCACCTTTGCATTCAAATCACCCATCACTATAACCCGGTCTCGTGCATCAAAACCACTAACACACTCATTCAGCTGCTCCCAAAACACTTGCCTCTCATGATCTTTTTTCTCATGCCCAGGTGTATATGCACCAATAATCACCCATCTCTCTCCATCAACTTTCAGTTTTACCCATATTAATCGAGAATTTACTTTCTTACATTCTATCACATACTCCCACAACTTATGTATCCGGAGTACTGCTACTCCTTCCCTTGCTCTTGTCCTCTCACTAACCCCATACTTTACTCCCAAGACACTCCCAAACCACTCTTCCCCTTTACCCTTGAGTTTCGTTTCACTCAGAGCCAAAACATCCAGTTTCCTTTCCTCAAACATACTGCTTATCTCTCCTTTTTTCACATCTTGGTTACATCCACACACATTTAGACACCCCAGTCTGAGCCTTCCAGGAGGATGAGCACTCCCCGCGTGACTCCTTCTCCTGTTTCCCATTTTAGAAAGTTAAAAAATACAAGGAGGGGAGGATTTCTGGCCCTCCGCTCCTGTCCCCTCTAGTCGACTTCTACGACAAGTGAGGAATGCGTGGGAAGTATTCTTTCACCTCTATCCCAATATATATATATATATATATATATATATATATATATATATATATATATATATATATATATATATATATATATATATATATATTATATATATATATATATATATATATATATATATATGGATGGAGAGAGATGGATGATTATTGATGCATATGCACCTGTGCATGAGAAGAAAGATCATGAGAGGCAAGTGTTTTGGGAGCTGCTGAGTGAGTGTGTTAGTAGTTTTGATGCACGATACCGGGTTATAGTGGTGGGAGATTTGAATGCAAAGGTGAGTGAATTAGTAGTTGAGGGAATGATTGTTATACATGGGGTGTTCAGTTTTGTAAATGGAAATGGTGAAGAGCTTGTAGGTTTATGTCCTGAAAAGGGACTCATGATTTGGAATACCTGGTTTAAAAAGAGAGATATACATAAGTATACGTATGTAAGTAGGAGAGTTTGCCAGAGAACGTTATTGGATTACGTGTTAATTGATAGGCGAGCGAAAGAGAAACTTTTGGATATCAATGTGCTGAGAGGTGCAACTGGAGGGATGTCTGGTCATTATCTTGTGGAGGCGAAGATGAAGATTAGTAGAGAGATTCAGGAAAGAAGAGAGAATATTGGCGTGAAGAGATTGGTGAGAGTAAGTGAGCTTGGGATGGAGGCTTGTGTAAGGAATTACCAGAAGAGACTGAATACAGAATGGATATAGGAGAGAAAGAACGACGTACGGGGAGTGGTGGAGGACTGGGATGTATTTAGGGAAGCAGTGATGAATTGTGCAAAAGATGCTTGTGGCATGAGAAGCGTGGGAGGTGGGCAAATCAGAGAGGGTAGTGAGTGGTGGGATGATGAAGTAATATCATTAGTGAAATAATACAAATGACTGGGGAATGTATAAAAGGAAGAGGCAGGAAGTCAAGAGAAAGGTGGAAGTGGCGAAAAAGAGGGCAAATGAGATTTGGGTGTGAGAGAGTATCATTAAATTTTAGGAAGAATAAAAAGATACTTTGGAAGGAGGAATATAAAGTGCTTAAGACAAGGTAACAAATGGGAACATCAGTGAAAGGGGAAATGGAGAGGTAATAAGTAGTGATGATATGAGAAGAGTGGTTGTGCAGAGAAGAGTGGTTGTGCAGAGAAGGGTGGTTGTGTTGGAAATAAGATGTTTGAGGACAAAATGTGGTTTTAGGTGACTTGATCGAGTAAGAAATGAAAGGGTAAGAGAGATGTGTGGTAGTAAAAAGAGTGCTTTTGAGAGAGCAGATGTTTTGAAATGGTTTGGTCACATGGAGAGAATGAGTGAGGAAAGATTGACAAAGAGGATATGTGTGTCAGAGGTGGAGGGAATGAGGAGAAGTGGGAGGCCAAATTGGGAGTGGACAGATGAAGTGAAAAAGATTTTGAGTGATCGGGGCCTAATCATGCAAGGGGTGAAAGGCGTGCAAGGAATAGAGTGAATTGGAACGATGTGGTATACCGGGGTCGACGTGCTGTCAATGGATTGAACTAGGGCATGTGCATCGTCTGAGATACAACATAGAAAGTTTTATGGTGCCTGGATGTGGAAAGGGAGCTGTGGTTTCGGTGCATTATACATGACAGCTAGAGAATGAGTGTGTGGACAAATGTGGCATTTGTTGCCTTTTCCTAGCGCTACCTCGCGCATATGCGAAGGGAGGAAATTTTTTTTCTTTTATTTCATATGTGGCGGGGTGGCGACAGCAATGAATATAGGCAGACAGTAGGAATTATGAACATATGTATATATGTATATGTCTGTGCGTGTATATATATATGTATACACACACATTTCTTAAGCCTGTTTCCTTGCATTGCCTCGCTAACGCCGAAGAGAGCGATAAAGTATAACGAAAACAAAAAAAGATATATATATATATATATATATATATATATATATATATATATATATATATATATATATATATATATATATATATATATATATATATATATATATATATATATATATATATATATATATATCAAACACATTCAAATAGAGTGGCAGATATAGGGTGTTTTGGTCGAGGTGGTGTGCAAAGTGAGAGGGTTAGGGAAGATGATTTGGTACCAGAGAAGAGGTAGTAAAAGCTTTGCGGATGATGAAAGCCGGCAAGGCTGCAGGTTTGGATGGTATTGAAGTGGAATTTATTAAAAAAGGGGGTGACTGTATTGTTGACTGGTTGGTAAGGTTATTTAATGTATGTATGATTCATGGTGAGGTGCCTGAGGATTGGCGGAATGCGTGCATAGTGCCATTGTACAAAGGCAAAGGGGATAAGAGTGAGTGCTCAAATTACAGAGGTATAAGTTTGTTGAGTATTTCTGGTAAATTATATGGGAGGATATTGATTGAGAGGGTGAAGGCATGTACAGAGCAGCAGATTGGGGAAGAGCAGTGTGGTTTCAGAAGTGGTAGAGGATGTGTGGATCAGGTGTTTGCTTTGAAGAATGTATGTGAGAAATACTTAGAAAAGCAAATGGATTTGTATGTAGCATTTATGGATCTGGAGAAGGCATATGATAGAGTTGATAGAGATGCTCTGTGGAAGGCATTAAGAATATATGGTGTGGGAGGCAAGTTGTTAGAAGCAGTGAAAAGTTTTTATCGAGGATGTAAGGCATGTGTACGTGTAGGAAGAGAGGAAAGTGATTGGTTCTCAGTGAATGTAGGTTTGCGGCAGGGGTGTGTGATGTCTCCATGGTTGTTTAATTTGTTTATGGATGGGGTTGTTAGGGAGGTGAATGCAAGAGTTTTGCAAAGAGGGGCAAGTATGAAGTCTGTTGGGGATGAGAGAGCTTGGGAAGTGAGTCAGTTGTTGTTCGCTGATGATACAGCGCTGGTGGCTGATTCATGTGAGAAACTGCAGAAGCTGGTGACTGAGTTTGGTAAAGTGTGTGAAAGAAGAAAGTTAAGAGTAAATGTGAATAAGAACAAGGTTATTAGGTACAGTAGGGTTGAGGGTCAAGTCAATTGGGAGGTGAGTTTGAATGGAGAAAAACTGGAGGAAGTGAAGTGTTTTAGATATCTGGGAGTGGATCTGCCAGCGGATGGAACCATGGAAGCGGAAGTGGATCATAGGATGGGGGAGGGGGCGAAAATTCTGGGAGCCTTGAAGAATGTGTGGAAGTCGAGAACATTATCTCGGAAAGCTAAAATGGGTATGTTTGAAGGAATAGTGGTTCCAACAATGTTGTATGGTTGCGAGACGTGGGCTATGGATACAGTTGTGCGCAGGAGGATGGATGTGCTGGAAATGAGATGTTTGAGGACAATATGTGGTGTGAGGTGGTTTGATCGAGTAAGTAACGTAAGGGTAAGAGAGATGTGTGGAAATAAAAAGAGCGTGGTTGAGAGAGCAGAAGAGGGTGTTTTGAAATGGTTTGGGCACATGGAGAGAATGAGTGAGGAAAGATTGACCAAGAGAATATATGTGTCGGAGGTGGAGGGAACGAGGAGAAGAGGGAGACCAAATTGGAGGTGGAAAGATGGAGTGAAAAAGATTTTGTGTGATCGGGGCCTGAACATGCAGGAGGGTGAAAGGAGGGCAAGGAATAGAGTGAATTGGAGCGATGTGGCATACCGGGGTAGACGTGCTGTCAGTGGATTGAATCAAGGCATGTGAAGCGTCTGGGGTAAACCATGGAAAGCTGTGTAGGTATGTATATTTGAGTGTGTGGACGTATGTATATACATGTGTATGTGGGTGGATTGGGCCATTTCTTTCGTCTGTTTCCTTGCGCTACCTCGCAAACGCGGGACACAGCGACAAAGCAAAAAAAAAAAGAAAAAGAAAATATATATATATATTTTTTTTTTTTTTTTAACTATTCGCCATTTCCCGCGTTAGCGAGGTAGCGTTAAGAACAGAGGACTGGGCCTTTGTGGAATATTCTCACCTGGCCCCCCTCTGTTCCTTCTTTTGGAAAAAAAAGAAAAAAAAAAGGAAACAGACAAAAGAAATGGCCCAACCCACCCCCATACACATATATATACTTACGTTCACACACGCAAATATACATACCTACACAGCTTTCCATGGTTTACCCCAGACGCTTCATCTGCCCTGATTCAATCCACTGACAGTACGTCAACCCCGGTATACCACATCGATCCAATTCACTCTATTCCTTGCCCTCCTTTCACCCTCCTGCATGTTCAGGCCCCGATGACACATAATCTTTTTCACTCCATCTTTCCAGCTCCAATTTGGTCTCCCACTTCTCCTCGTTCCCTCCACCTCCGACACATATATCCTCTTGGTCAATCTTTCCTCACGCATTCTCTCCATGTGCCCAAACAATTTCAAAACACCCTCTTCTGCTCCCTCAACCACGCTCCTTTTTATTTCCATACATCTCTCTTACGATTACGTTACTTACTCGATCAAACCACCTCACACCACACATTGTCCTCAAACATCTCATTTCCAGCACATCCATCCTCATGCGCACAACTCTGCCCATATCCCACGCCTCGCAACCATACAACATTGTTGGAACCACTATTCCTACAAACGTACCCATTTTTGCTTTCCGAGATAATGTTCTCGACTTCCACACATTCTTCAATGCTCCCAGGATTTTCGCCCCCTCCCCAACCCTATGATCCACTTCCGCTTCCATGGTTCCATCCGCTGGCAGATCCACTCCCACATATCTAAAACATTTTACTTCCTTCAGTTTTTCTTCATTCAAACTTACCTTCCGATTGACTTGACCCTCAACCCTACTGTACCTAATAACCTTGCTCTTATTCACATTTACTCTTAACTTTCTTCTTTCACACACTTTACCAAACTCAGTCACCAGCTTCTGCAGTTTCTCACATGAATCAGCCACCAGTGCCCTATACACAGCGAACAACAACTGACTCACTTCCCAAGCTCTCTCATCCCCAACAGACTTCATACTTGCCCCTCTTTCCAAAACTCTTGCATTCACCTCCCTAACAACCCCATTCATAGACAAATTAAACAACCACGGAGACATCACTCACCCCTGCAGCAAACCTACATTCACTGAGAACCAATCACTTTCCTCTCTTCCTACACGTACACATGCCTCACATCCTCGATAAAATCTTTTCACTGCTTTTAACAACTTGCCTCCCACACCATATATTCTTAATACCTTCCACAGAGCATCTCTATCAAATCTATCATATGCCTTCTCCAGATCCATAAATGCTAAATACAAATCCATTTGCTTTTCTAAGTATTTCTCACATACATTTTTCAAAGAAAACACCTGATCCACACATCCTCTACCACTTCTCAAACCACACTGCTCTTTCCAATCTGATGCTCTGTACATGCCTTCACCCTCTCAATCAATACCCTCCCATATGACTTACCAGGAATACTCAACAAACTTATACCTCTGTAATTTGAGCACCCACTCTTATCCCCTTTGCCTTTATACAATGGCACTATGCACGCATTCCGCCAATCCTCAGGCACCTCACCATGAGTCATACATACATTAAATAACCTTACCAACCAGTCAATAATACAGTCACTCGCTTTATTAATAAATTCCTCGGCAATACCATCCAAACCTGCTGCTTTGCCGGCTTTCATCTTCCGTAAAGCTTTTACTACCTCTTCTCTGTTTACCAAATCACTTTCCATAACCCTCTCACTTTGCACACCACCTCGACCAAAACACACTATATATGCCACTCTATCATCAAACACATTCAACAAACCTTCAAAATACTCACTCCATCTCCTTCTCACATCACCACTACTTGTAATCACCTCCCCATTTGCGCCCTTCACTGAAGTTCCCATTTGCTCCCTTGTCTTACGCATTTTATTTACCTCCTTCCAGAACATCTTTTTATTCTCCCTAAAATTTAATGATACTCTCTCACCCCAACTCTCATTTGCCCTATTTTTCACCTCTTGCACCTTTCTCTTGACCTCCTGTCTCTTTCTTATTTACATCTTCCACTCAAATGAATTTTTTCCCTGCAAAAATCATCCAAATGCCTATCTCTTCTCTTTCACTAATAATCTTACTTCTTCATCCCACCACTAACTACCCTTTCTAATCAACCCACCTCCCACTCTTCTCATGCCACAAGCATGAGAAAAAGAAAAAAGATAAAAAACAAAATATATATATATATATATATATATATATATATATATATATATATATATATATATATATATATATATATATATATATATATATATATATATATGTATATATATATATATATATTTATATATATATATATATATATATATATATATATATATATATATATATATATATATATATATATATATATATATATATATATATATATATATATATATATATATATATATGTATATATATATATATATATATTTATATATATATATATATATATATATATATATATATATATATATATATATATATATATATATATATATATATATATATATATTTTTTTTTTTTCTGCTTTGTCGCTGTCTCCCGCGTTTGCGAGGTAGCGCAAGGAAACAGACGAAAGAAATGGCCCAACCCACCCACATACACATGTATATGCATACGTCCACACACGCATATATACATACCTACACAGATTTCCATGGTTTACCCCAGACGCTACACATGCCTTGATTCAATCCACTGACAGCAAGTCAACCCCGGTATACCACATCGCTCCAATTCACTCTATTCCTTGCCCTCCTTTCACCCTCCTGCATGTTCAGGCCCCGATCACACAAAATCTTTTTCACTCCATCTTTCCACCTCCAATTTGGTCTCCCTCTTCTCCTCGTTCCCTCCACCTCCGACACATATATCCTCTTGGTCAATCTTTCCTCACTCATTCTCTCTATGTGACCAAACCATTTCAAAACACCCTCCTCTGCTCTCTCAACCACGCTCTTTTTATTTCCACACATCTCTCTTACCCTTACGTTACTTACTAGATCAAACCACTTCACAGCACACATTGTCCTCAAACATCTCATTTCCAGCACATCTATCCTCCTGCGCACAACTCTATCCATAGTCCACGCCTCGCAACCATGCAACATTGTTGGAACCACTATTCCTTCAAACATACCCATTTTTGCTTTCCCAGATAATGTTCTCGACTTCCACACATTCTTCAAGGCCCCGAGAATTTTCGCCCCCTCCCCCACCCTATGATCCACTTCCGCTTCCATGTTTCCATCCGCTGCCAGATCCACTCCAAGATATCTAAAACACTTCACTTCCTCCAGTTTTTCTCCATTCAAACTCACCTCCCAATTGACTTGACCCTCAACCCTACTGTACCTAATAACCTTGCTCTTATTCACATTTACTCTTAACTTTCTTCTTCCACACACTTTACCAAACTCAGTCACCAGCTTCTGCAGTTTCTCACATGAATCAGCCACCAGCGCTTTATCATCAGCGAACAACAACTGACTCACTTCCCAAGCTCTCTCATCCCCAACAGACATTATACTTGCCCCTCTTTCCAAAACTCTTGCATTCACCTCCCTAACAACCCCATCCATAAACAAATTAAACAACCATGGAGACATCACACACCCTTGCCGTAAACCTACATTCACTGAGAACCAATCACTTTCCTCTCTTCCTACACGTACAAATGCCTTACATCCTCGATAAAAACTTTTCACTGTTTCTAACAACTTGCCTCCCACATCATTTAATGTATGTATGTATGACTCATGGTGAGATGCCTGAGGATTGGCGGAATGCGTGCATAGTGCCATTGTACAAAGGCAAAGGGGATAAGAGTGAGTGCTCAAATTACAGAGGTATAAGTTTGTTGAGCATTCCTGGCAAATTATATGGGAGGGTCTTGATTGAGAGGGTGAAGGCATGTACAGAGCATCAGATTGGGGAAGAGCAGTGTGGTTTCAGAAGTGGTAGAGGATGTGTGGATCAGGTGTTTGCTTTGAAGAATGTATGTGAGAAATACTTAGAAAAGCAAATGGATTTGCATGTAGCATTTATGGATCTGGAGAAGGCATATGATAGAGTTGATAGAGATGCTCTGTGGAAGGTATTAAGAATATAGATATATATATATATATATATATATATATATATATATATATATATATATATATATATATATATATATATATATATATATATATATATATATATATATATATATATATATATATATATATATATGCTTTGAAGTATGTATATGAGAAATACTTTTCTTTTAAGAATGTATATGAGAAATACTTATAAAAGCAAATTAATTTGTATGTAGCATTTATGGATCTGGAGAAGGCATATGACAGAGTTGATAGAGATGCTCTGTGGAAGGTATTAAGAATATATGGTGCGGGAGGCAAGTTGTTAGAAGCAGTGAAAAGTTTTCATCGAGGATGTAAGGCATGTGTACGTGTAGGAAGAGAGGAAAGTGATTGGTTCTCAGTGAATATAGGTTTGCGGCAGAGGTGTGTGATGTCTCCATGGTTGTTTAATTTGTTTATGGATTGGGTTGTTAGGGAGGTGAATGCAAGAGTTTTGGACAGAGGGGCAAGTATGAAGTCTGTTTGGGATGAGAGAGCTTGGGAAGTGAGTCAGTTGTTGTTCGCTGATGATAGGGCGCTGGTGGCTGATTCATGTGAGAAACTGCAGAAGCTGGTGACTGAGTTTGGTAAAGTGTGTGGAAGAAGAAAGTTAAGAGTAAATGTGAATAAGAGCAAGGGTATTAGGTACAGTAGTGTTGAGGGTCAAGTCAATTGGGAGGTAAGTTTGAATGGAGAAAAACTGGAGGAAGAAAAGTGTTTTAGATATCTGGGAGTGGATCTGGCAGCGGATGGAACCATGGAAGCGGAAGTGGATCATAGGGTGGGGGAGGGGGCGAAAATCCTGGGAGCCTTGAAAAATGTGTAGAAGTCGAGAACATTATCTCGTAAAGCAAAAATGAGTATGTTTGAAGGAATAGTGGTTCCAACAATGTTGTATGGCTGCGAGGCGTGGGCTATGGATAGAGTTGTGCGCAGGAGGATGGATGTGCTGGAAATGAGATGTTTGAGGACAATGTGTGGTGTGAGGTGGTTTGATCGAGTAAGTAACGTAAGGGTAAGAGAGATGTATGGAAATAAAAAGAGCGTGGTTGATAGAGCAGAAGAGGGTGTTTTGAAATGGTTTGGGCACATGGAGAGAATGAGTGAGGAAAGATTGACCAAGAGGATATATGTGTCGGAGGTGGAGTGAACGAGGAGAAGTGGGAGACCAAATTGGAGGTGGAAAGATGCAGTTAAAAAGATTTTGTGTGATCGGGGCCTGAACATGCAGGAGGGTTAAAGGAGGGCAAGGAATAGAGTGAATTGGATCGATGTCGTATATCGGGGTTGACGTGCTGATAGTGGATTGAATCAGGGCATGTGAAGCGTCTGGGGTAAACCATGGAAAGCTGTGTAGGTATGTATATTTAAGTGTGTGGACGTATGTATATACATGTGTATGGGGGTGGGTTGGGCCATTTCTTTCGACTGTTTCCTTGTGCTACCTCGCAAACGCGGGAGACAGCGACAAAGCAAAAAAAAAAAGAAAAAGAATATATATATATATATATATATATATATATATATATATACAATTGGGAGGTAAGTTTGAATGGAGCAAAACTGGAGGAAGTAAAGTGTTTTAGATATCATGGAGTGGATCTGGCAGCGGATGGAACCATGGAAGCGGAAGTGAATCATAGGGTGGGGGAGGGGGTGAAAATTCTGGGAGCCTTGAAGAATGTTTGGAAGTCGAGAACATTATCTCGGAAAACAAAAATGTGCATGTTTGAAGGAATTGTGGTTCCAACAATGTTGTATGGTTGCGAGGCGTGGGCTATGGATAGAGTTGTGCGCAGGAGGGTGGATGTTCTGGAAATGAGATGTTTAAGGACAATATGTTGTTTGAGGTGGTTTGATCGGGTAAGTAATGTAAGGGTAAGAGAGATGTGTGGAAATAAGAAGAGCGTGGTTGAGAGAGCAGAAAAGGGTGTTTTGAAATGGTTTGGTCACATGAAGAGAATGAGTGAGGAAAAATTGACCAAGAGGATATATGAATCTGAGGTGGAGGGAACGAGTAGTTGTGGGAGACCAAATTGGAGGTGGAAAGATGGAGTGAAAAAGATTTTGAGTGGTCGGGGCCTGAACATGCAGGAGGGTGAAAGGCGTGCAATGAATAGAGTGAATTGGAACTATGTGGTATACCGGGGTCGACGTGATCTGAAGCGTTTGGTGTAATCCATGGAAAGTTCTGTGGGGCCTGGATGTGGAAAGGGAGCTGTGGTTTCGTTGCATTATTACATGACAGCTAGAGACTGAGTGTGAACGAATGTAGCCTTTGTTGTCTTTTCCTAGCGGTACCTCGCACACTTGAGGGGGGAGGGGGTTGTTATTCCATGTGTGGTGAGGTGGCGATGAGAATAAATAAAGGTAGACAGTATGAATTATGTACATGTGTATATATGTATATGTCTGTGTGTGTATATATATGTGTACATTGAGATGTATAGGTATGTATATTTGCGTGTGTGGACGTGCATGTATATACATGTGTATGTGGGTGGGTTGGGCCATTCTTTCGTCTGTTTCCTTGCGCTACCTCGCTGACGGTTGAGACAGCGACAAAGCAAAATAAATATGTATATATATATATATATATATATATATATATATATATATATATATATATATATATATATATATATATATATATATATATATATATATATTTTTTTTTTTTTCTTAAACTATTCGCCATTTCCCGCGTTAGCGAGGTAGCGTTAAGAACAGAGGACTGGGCCATTTTTGGAATATCCTCTCCTGGCCCCCTCTGTTCCTTCGTTTGGGAAAAAAAAAAAAAAACGAGATGGGAGGATTTCCAGCCCCTCGCTCCCTCCCCTTTTAGTCGCCTTCTACGACACGCAGGGAATACGTGGGAAGTCTTCTTAATCCCCTATCCCCAGGGATAATATATATATATATATATATATATATATATATATATATATATATATATATATATATATATATATATATATATATATATATATATATATATATATATATATATTACACTATAGTGAAATGATCACATCGTCAGGGAAGGTACAAGAATAAGATAGAAGACGTAGAATAGTTAGTTGATATACAAGGAAGAGACATAGGTAAGACGCCTTTGGTAAACAACGCACCTTTTCATAGAACAGATAATGCCCTCCAACAGCAAGGATTGAAATTCCGAACCATTTGAGTTTTGGCTGTGTTGGCTAACCACTTGGCTATGATGCTCCTAACAGGGAAATGACTATTCGGTTACTAATGATCGAATACCTTTCGCCTCTCGTCCATGAGCAACAAGGTCTAGACCGATCTTGTACCGTAAGGCTCACATTACCCAGTAGTGTGCAATTTTGTAGAACTTACACGTGGAAGTTTATAAACATAAATATAGTGCACATGAACACGCACTTTTCATAAAACATATTGCCCTCCAAGAGCAAGGATTCAAACCCCGTACCATTTTCATCGTTGCTGGGTACGATAACTACTCGGCTATGGTGCCCCTGAACGAATAGTCATTTCCCTCGTTAGGACGCAGAGGTGTGTTGCTGTTTCTTTGTATTTCGTTATATTCACTTGTCTTGTTTAAAAAAAAGTTGTACATTACAATATATGTCATTCTCACGAGGCCTATGTATTCTACGAACATAAGCCCTTCATGTCACACGTCAAACCAGTTACTTTAGTTTCCTCATATATCCATCTTACAGAAACAGCCCCAAGTCCATGTATCTTGTAGAGAGTCAGCAGGCCTCTTGCTCCCAGCTTTCTAGTAGAGGTTCTCGTACCCAACCCAGAGTGAGCAATATGTTATGCATACGACACTTTTTCATCGGTCGTACCATGAATCATCGTCTGGTATGATAATATGCCTTACCAAGTGGCGTAGCGTGCTGTTGAGTGACACTGACCAAACGATCAAGTGATTCAAAATTCATGCATTTATCTATCTTTTTTTATTTCTTTTTTTTGTTTATTTTTTCTGAAGGTTTTGCTAATTGGCATCAACCAGAGAGCTCCATCAGCACCATCACAGATGGCTTTACACAGGGAAACCATGACGGAATGAGTGGGATGGTTGGTACAACTGTCAATGAATGTCACATTAATTTCCAAGAATTTTCAGTATCTCATCATCTTCTGCCTAGCCTATACTTTTCAATGCTTTTTGACCATATCCTGGCAGGACTTACCATGTCTTTCACCTCCTTGGTTCCTTTCATTACGAGATACACCACAGTGATCTGTCATAGGGAAACCTGAAATAAAGATTTGTTTGAAAATTTATCGTTTCCAAAACCAGGGTAAAAAGTTGTTCTCTAGAGATTCCAGTGGTTTAGCTCAGCGACTGGATGAAAGTCATTAACAACGGGATTCGTACTCTTAGCAGAGGCATTTCTTAACACGGATCTTTTTCGTCGTATGTTTCAAAACTACTTTACGATCAGATTTATGATAATCAAGATGACAGTAGCCATTAAACCCAACAAAACTCAAGTACGTGGAATTCGTCAGTGCCTTTCGTGTAAACAGAGGACGTACTTTTTTCTGACACGGATGTCTGAAGCGTACCACAATCACCCCTGCCCGTCCCTGCTTTGGTCCGCAGCTTTCCTACTGACTCTGTATACTGACGCACTCCGTTAGTTGCCGCAAAGTCTGCTGTTTCGTGTTTACACTTATAAGGTACGAACGGTACGGAGACAATCTTGCTCCCGAGTGCAAACAGATGCGTCACATCCACTCGGCCGTATGAGTTTAATGAACTGCCACGCACAATGGTCATGAACAGCGAAGGGCCATACATGCAATGTGAGTGTATGGCATTCGAATTATCTAGATCAACTGAAGAAGCTCAAGATATTTAGATTGGTTGTTGTAATTTGAGGTGACAGATCTAATGAATCTGGCAGGTGATATGAGCAGAGTCCAAACTACCGACAAACCAATCATGGACGGTGTTTTCATCTCTCTGAATGGAAACATCATAAGCCACCAATGGGACTCTAGAGTCGTCACCTTCAGTAGCAACAACAGCAGCAGCAGGAAGAACATACGAATCACTGGCATCACCTTTCCTTCCAGCACTAGCAACAAAAGACCATGGCATTCGCCTCTCCTTCCTGTAATATCACTACAGAACTCCAATATCATCTCTTTCTCCTCTGGCAGCCCCATTAGACACAATCATCGCCTCCCTGTCATGCAGTTGCATCTGAGCAGGCTGTCATCTTTCGCAGCAGCACCACAGAACAGCGGTATCGCTTCTCCCCTCTCGCTGCAGCACCGCAGGACCCTGCCATCACCTTCCCCACCTGCAATAGCACAATGAGACCTGGCATCACATCTCCCTCACAAAGTAACTCCTTGGAGCTTCGGCAATACATCTCCCCCTTGCAACTGCACCACAAAGCATTGGCAGTGCCTCTCCCCCTTACAAAATCACTACTATTTGAACTGTTGTTCCTTCAAACATACACATTTCTGCTCTCCGAGATAGGTTTCTCTTTCAACACATTCTCATTGCTCCCAGAACCTTCGCCTCCTCCCCCACTGTTAGATTCATTGCACCTTCCATGGTTCCATTGGCTGCTAAGTCCCCTTCCAGATATATAAAACACTTCACTTCCTCCAAGTTTTTTCGTTCAAACTTACAGCACAACTAACGTGTTCTCAACCATGCTAACCTAATAACCCTGCTTTTATTCACATTTAATCTGAATTTTCTCCTATCATACACTCTTCCAAACTCAGTCACCCATTTCTACAGTTTCTCCATCGAATCAGCTACCAATGCTATATCACCAGCGAACAACAACAGACTCACTTCCCAGGCCCAGCAGACTCCTGTTCGTACACATGCCTGATACCCTTGATAAAAACTCGCAGCTACATGCAGCTTACCTCCCACACCATATACTCTTAAGACCATCACGAAGCATCTCTATTAACCCTATCATATGCCTTCATCAGATCTATAAATGCCACATATAAATCTATCTATTGTTCAAATTATTTCTTACACATTCTTCAAAGCATTCTTCTTGAAAGCAAACCGCTCCTTCCTAGTTTGATGCGCTGTGCATGCCATCACCCTCTCAATTAACAGCCTTCCTTATACTTTTCCAGGTATACTCACTAATCTTAAGCCTCTACAGTTCCAACAATCACCTTTATCCCCTTTGCTCTTGTACATAGGCACTATACATGGATTTCTCCAATCCTCAGGCACTTCACCATGATCCATACATACACTGAATATCCTTAACAACCAATCAACAACACAGTCATCCCCTTTCTTAGTAAAGATAATTGCAATACCATCCAAATCTCGATGCCTAGCCGGTTCTCATCTTCCGGAAGGCTTTCACCACATCTCTTCACCAAATCACTCTTCCTGACCTAAACACTCAGCATCTGCCACTCTATCATCAAACACATTCAACAATTCTTCAGAATCCTCTTTCCATTTCCTCTTCATTCCATTACTACCTGTTATCACTCCCCTTTTGCTCTCTTCACTGATGTCCTCATTTGTTCTCTT